>NC_092177.1:17168684-17226184 GCF_045791955.1 Oncorhynchus clarkii lewisi
TATTTTATTTTGAATAGCCTAGCAATAGTGCTTTTAAAAAAATATATTTTTTAGAATTGATAGGCTGACACATTACCTTTAGCTACAGAATATTTCACCACCATGTTTCCATCTCCTCCCCTCTCGCCTTCATTCCTTTCTCCAGCGTGGAGAGAGAGGGGCTGTCAACAGTTTAATGAAATATGTTTCTTTGTGAAAACATGTTACTGTTGATGTTTACAAACAGATTTCAATTGGTTTCCAAAATGAAGCACTCGGTTGCTGCAGGAACAGGGTTGGAGAGCCCATGGCATACAGAGTACTGGGTAGCTGCAGGAACAGGGTTGGAGAGCCCATGGCATACAGAGTACTGGGTAGCTGCAGGAACAGGGTTGGAGAGCCCATGGCATACAGAGTACTGGGTAGCTGCAGGAACAGGGTTGGAGAGCCCATGGCATACAGAGTTTAGGCAGAATACAATGGGGCAAAAAAGTATTTAGTCAGCCACCAATTGTGCAAGTTCTCCCACTTAAAAAGATGAGAGAGGCCTGTAATATTCATCATAGATACACTTCAACTATGACAGACAAAATGAGAAAAAAAATCCAGAAAATCACATTGTAGGATTTTTAATTAATTTATTTGCAAATTATGGTGGAAAATAAGTATTTGGACAATAACAAAAGTTTATCTCAATACTTTGTTATATACCCTTTGTTGGCAATGACAGAGGTCAAACGTTTTCTGTAAGTCTTCACAAGGTTTTCACACACTGTTGCTGGTATTTTGGCCCATTCCTCCATGCAGATCTCCTCTAGAGCAGTGATGTTTTGGGGCTGTTGCTGGGCAACACAGACTTTCATCTCCCTCCAAAGATTTTCTATGGGGTTGAGATCTGGAGACTGGCTAGGCCACTCCAGGACCTTGAAATGCTTCTTACGAAGCCACTCCTTCGTTGCCCGGGCGGTGTGTTTGGGATCATTGTCATGCTGAAAGACCCAGCCACGTTTCATCTTCAATGCCCTCTCACGATACATGGCCCCATTCATTATTTCCTTTACACGGATCAGTCGTCCTGGTCCCTTTGCCGAAAAACAGCCCCAAAGAATGATGTTTCCACCCCCATGCTTCACAGTAGGTATGGTGTTCTTTGGATGCAACTCAGCATTCTTTGTCCTCCAAACACGACGAGTTGAGTTTTTACCAAAAAGTTAAATTTTGGTTTCATCTGACCATATGACATTCTCCCAATCTTCTTCTGGATCATCCAAATGTTCTCTAGTAAACTTCAGACGGGCCTGGACATGTACTGGCTTAAGCAGGGGGACACGTCTGGCACTGCAGGATTTGAGTCCCTGGCGGCGTAGTGTGTTACTGATGGTAGGCTTTGTTACTTTGGTCCCAGCTCTCTGCAGGTCATTCACTCGGTCCCTCCGTGTGGTTCTGGGATTTTTGCTCACCGTTCTTGTGATCATTTTGACCCAACGGGGTGAGATCTTGCGTGGAGCCCCAGATCGAGGGAGATTATCAGTGGTCTTGTATGTCTTCCATTTCCTAATAATTGCTCCCACAGTTGATTTCTTCAAACCAAGCTGCTTACCTATTGCAGATTCAGTCTTCCCAGCCTGGTGCAGGTCTACAATTTTGTTTCTGGTGTCCTTTGACAGCTCAGGTCTTGGCCATAGTGGAGTTTGGAGTGTGACTGTTTGAGGTTGTGGACATGTGTCTTTTATACTGATAACAAGTTCAAACAGGTGCCATTAATACAGGTAACGAGTGGAGGACAGAGGAGCCTCTTAAAGAAGAAGTTATAGGTCTGTGAGAGCCAGAAATCTTGCATGTTTGTAGGTGACCAAATACTTATTTCCACCATAATTTGCAAATAAATTCATTAAAAATTCCATTCAGTGCATACAGATGACATGTATTTTTTATCTTGGCCCTGTTCATGCCCATCTGATAATGGGCCATTCTAAATCAAAACTCATTTTACATATTAGTGAATACAAGATTAAATTGAGAATAGTCTGATCACTTGATGAGAGAACAGCAAGGAACCGAGTGCAAGCTTTTTGGGGGACTTTCTCAAATCATCAACAGTCTATAGTGGCATCATGCAGCCCATATATGTTTTGATTTCTAAGACATTCTAAGATTTGTTTCATTCACAACTTAAATTGCCAAATAGTTCTAAATCTAGCATTAAAGGGCCTGTTTCAAATTATCACTTTTATGCTCAACATTGCCACTTCATATGCACACTCTCACTCCAGAATAATATCCTGTCTATTTTATTCAGCTAAGTTCAATTATATTCTTCTTACTATAAAATCATATAAAATTAAATAATTGCACGGGACTTATAAGCATATCTTGTCAGCTAAATAAACAAGCCTACAGCCTATGGCATGGCTCATAGCCAGACAACATCAGTAGGCCAACTCTTATTCTGTTCTTCTGAAATGTCATAATGTTTCTTTAGACCTGCCTAAAATACATAATGGATGTATTGTGATGGTGTATATTCAACTGATTAATTAGACTTTTTAAAATGCATATGTTGTAAAGCCGTGCATCAGCGGCTTGTACAGTGCATTCGGAAAGTATTCAGACCCCTTGACCTTTTCCACATTTTGTTACATTACAGCTTTATTCTAAAATGGATTAAATTAAACATTTTCCCTCATCAATCTACACACAATACCCCATCATGACAAAGCAAAAACAGGTTTTTAGAAATGTTTGCAATCGGGGGAGAAGGGCCTTGGTCAGGAAGATGACAAAGAACCCGATGATGAGTCTGACAGAGATTTAGAGTTCCTCTGTGGAGATGGGAGAACCTTTCAGAAGGACAACCATCTCTGCAACACTCCACCAATCACAGGCCTTTATGGTAGAGTGGCCAGACGGAAGCCACTCATCAGTAAAAGCCCAATTGGAATTTGCCAAAAGGCAGTTAAAGGACTCTCAGACTATGAGAAACAAGATTATCTGGTCTCATGAAACCAAAATTGAACTCTTTGGCCTAAATACCAAGTGTCACGTCTGGAGGAAACCTGGCACCATCCCTTTAGTGAAGCATGGTGGTGGCAGCATCATGTTGTGGCAATGTTTTTTAGCGGCAGGGACTGGGAGGCTAGTCATGATCAAGGGAAAGATGAACGGAGAAAAGTACAGAGAGATCCTTGATGAAAACTTGCTCCAGAGCGCTAAGGACCTCAGACTGGGGCAAAGGTTCACCTTCCAACAGGACAACGAATCTAAGCACACAGTCAAGATAACTCAGGAGTGGCTTCGGGACAAGTCTCTGAATGTCCTTGAGTGGCCCACCCAGAATCTGGACTTGAACCCAATCAAACATCTAAGGAGAGACCTGAAAATAGCTGTGCAGAGATGCTCCCCATCCAACCTGACAGAGCTCAAGAGGATCTCCAGAGAAAAATGGGAGAAACCACCCAAATACAGGTGTGCCAAGCTTGTAGAGTCATATCCAAGAAGACTCAAGGCTGTGATCACTGCCAAGGGTGCTTCAACAAAGTTCTGAGTAAAAGGTGTAGATGTAAATGTGATATTTCATTTATTTTTGTTTTTTTTGTTTTTTGCAAACATTTCTAAAAACCTGTTTTTGCTTTGTCATTATGGGGTATTGTGTTTAGATTGATGAGGGGAAAAAAACAATTGAATCAATTTTTGAATAAGGCTGTAACGTAGCAAAATTTGGAAAAGTCAAGGGTCTGAATTCTTTCCGTATGCACTCTATGTGTGGAGGCCTAGAGATGCTAAACATGTTTATGTTAATTAACGGTCAATTACCTGTGAGACCAGCAGTCTTTTGCATGACAATAACGTGCTGAAAGAATTTCATGACTGCCCCAGCCCTAGCTGAGACAGATGAAAAATCTCTTGTTCATTGACCCAAATAGACAGGGAAATCGTCATGTTACTGGTGCCTCTTGTACAAACGCCAGAGAACAATTAATGAGAGGACAGAAATAGAAAAAGGGTGATAGATTCAGAACAGCAAAAAGGAGAAAAGGGAGAAAGAGAACGATCACAGCGAGATCAGTAAGAAAACGTGTAAAAACTTTGTAGTTTCACAACTGGGAATGGGGTGTCAATCATTTTGCATGAATGTATAGGTTGCCTTCTGGATGAACCATAGAACCTCATGCCAATCAGAATGATCCCCAGAGTTCTGACCTTCCAAATGGAAAACTCATCTGACGAATAAGATGGAAACGCTGCATAATCAAAGACCAATCACATAATTGCTCTATTTTTTGCTACTAGCGATCAAGCATTCCCTATGAGATGACTTGTTCACAGCAGAAACCTGATACTCTGGGAAATTCAACAGATGGTATTTTTGAAAAATAAACCATCTCCGGAAGAAAAAAAAGTATCACTCAAATATTGAAAATATTCTAATCTTATTTAGGAACTATTATAAGTACAGATTTCTAACTCGATATGAGCACAGTGGAAGAATACATAATTATAAACATGCCAACGCGTAAAAACAGATAAATATTAACTCATTCTTCATCAACTGATCTAGATTCCTCCACAAATGGAATTAGTCTACTCATCATTGGACGTGAGATTGCACGAGATGCATCACCTGTTGCATCACTGACCCCATAGGGCTCTGGTCAAAAGTAGTGCACTATATAGGGAATAGGGTGGCATTTGGGAAGCAGACAGATACTGTGTAGGTCGCAGGATATGCTGAGAGCCTGAGATGTGCTGGTTTATTCCATTTCTCGCTACTCTGTCACAGCCTAAGTACACACCATCAAACATACGCATAACATATACTAGACATGGCTCACAGAGGAATAGACAGCTGTGTAGGGAACAGCTATATATGGATTCCTATCCGGTTTGGCGCCAAGAGAGATTCCAACTCAGCATCTCAAATGGAATTCTATTGCCTATATAATGCACTACTTTTAACCAGAGACCCCTATAGGCCCTGGTCAAAAGTAGTGCACTAAATATGGAATAGGGTGCCATTTAGGACGTACCCCAAGTCAAAGAGGTATAACCTAAGTATAAAGTAATTCCTCTCCATCCATTTATACAGCTCAACTCGTTTCAAACTTGGCTGCTTCTAGCCATGACATCAGGCGCTTTAGGCGTGAGAAAGGCTTGTTTTATAAGCTATGGGAGGGAAGGCTTTGTGTTTTTTCTATGTTTAGTTTAGCTGGCGCTGAGGAACGCAGACTGAGAGTCCATGCCAGGCCCTCTCTGTATATCCACATACTGACAAAGTGAGAAATGACACATTTCCGTTGCGCACGGCTGGAGTCACGGAGCACTTAGAGAGTGGAGGAGAGAAACGCTGTGGGGAAGTGGGCTCTGTAGAGGAGAGAAACGTTGTGGGGAAGTGGGCTCTGTAGAGGAGAGAAACGCTGTGGGGAAGTGGGCTCTGTAGAGGAGAGAAACGCTGTGGGGAAGAGGGCTCTGTAGAGGAGAGAAACGCTGTGGGGAAGTGGGCTCTGTAGAGGAGAGAAACGCTGTGGGGAAGTGGGCTCTGTATAGGAGAGAAACGCTGTGGGGAAGTGGGCTCTGTAGAGGAGAGAAACGCTGTGGGGAAGTGGGCTCTGTAGAGGAGAGAAACGCTGTGGGGAAGTGAGCTCTGTATAGGAGAGAAACGCTGTGGGGAAGTGGGCTCTGTGGAGGAGAGAAACGCTGTGGGGAAGTGGGCTCTGTAGAGGAGAGAAACGCTGTGGGGAAGTGGGCTCTGTAGAGGAGAGAAACGCTGTGGGGAAGTGGGCTCTGTAGAGGAGAGAAACGCTGTGGGGAAGTGGGCTCTGTAAAGGAGAGAAACGCTGTGGGGAAGTGGGCTCTGTGGAGGAGAGAAACGCTGTGGGGAAGTGGGCTCTGTAGAGGAGAGAAACGCTGTGGGGAAGTGGGCTCTGTGGAGGAGAGAAACGCTGTGGGGAATTGGGCTCTGTGGAGGAGAGAAACGCTGTGGGGAAGTGGGCTCTGTGGAGGAGAGAAACGCTGTGGGGAATTGGGCTCTGTGGAGGAGAAAAACACTGTGGGGATGTGGGCTCTGAGGAGGACAGAAACGCTGAGGGGAAGTGGGCTCTGTGGAGGGGACCCATCCTACCCTGGCTGGAGGAGAGCATCTCGGTCTGTATCCCAAATGGAACCCTATTTTCTTTATAGTGCACTACCTTTGACCAGAGCCCACAAAGAGAAACATGGGACAATAGCGGAGCTATTAAGGAATAGGGTGCCATTTGGGACACAACCTCAGTCAGCCCCTATAGCAGAGTTACTCTAATGGGAGGTTAGGAGGAGTGAATACTTTTGGAATGGCTCTTGGCTAGAAAGATTGATTCTGCTAACTTAACATGACAGAATAATCATAGAGATCCCCTCTTACTAATAATAATATCACACGGCACTACGGTTTCACACACAAACAGGGACAGAACAGAACTATGGACAACAGAACAGAATCAGGGACATAACAGAACAGAATCAGGGACATAACGGAACAGATCCAGGGGCAGAACAGAACAGAACAGAAAAAGGGACAGAACAGAACCATGAACATAACAGAACAGAACCAGGGACATAACAGAACAGAACAGAACCATGGACATAACAGAACATAACCAAGAACAGAACAGAACAGAACCAGGAACATAACAGAACAGAACCAGGGGCATAACAGAACAGAACCAGGAACATAACAGAACAAAACCAATGACATAACAGAACAGAACCAGGGGCAGAACAGAACATAACAAAACCAGGAACATAAAAGAACAGAACCATGGACAGAACAGAACAAAACCAGGAACATAAAAGAACAGAACAGAAAAAGGGACATAACAGAACCAGGTACATAACAGAACAGAACCATGGACATAACAGAACAGAACAAAACCAGGAACATAAAAGAATAGAACAGAATCAGGGACAGAACAGAACAGAACCAGGGGCAGAACCAAACAGAACAAAACCAGGAACATAAAAGAATAGAACAGAATCAGGGACAGAACAGAACAGAACCAGGGGCAGAACAGAACAGAACAGAACTATGGACAGAACAGAACAGAACAAAACCAGGAACATAAAAGAACAGAACAGAAAAAGGGACATAATGGAACAGAATCAGGGACATAACAGAACAGAACCAGGGACATAGCAAAACAGAACCAGGGACATAACAGAACAGAACCAGGGACATTACAGAATCAGGGACATAACAGAACAGAACCAGGGACATAACAACCAGGAACATAACAGAACAGAACCAGGGACATAACAGAACCAGGAACATAACAAAACCAGGTACAGAACAGAACAGAACCAGGAACATAACAGAACAGAACCAGGGACATAACAGAACAGAACCAGGGACATTACAGAATCAGGGACATAACAGAACAGAACCAGGGACATAACAGAAAAGAACAAGGGACATAACAACCAGGAACTGAACAGAACAGAACCAGGGACATAACAGAACCAGGAACATAACAAAATCAGGTACAGAACAGAACAGATCCAGGGACATAACAGAACTGAACAAAACAAAACCAGGTACAGAACAGAACACCAGGCCCTAGTTTTAGTCTATAAACTGACAGAGTAACTGTATAACACCAGACCCTGGTTATAGTCTATAAGCTGACAGAGTAACTGTATAACACCAGACCCTGGTTATAGTCTATAAGCTGACAGAGTAACTGTATAACACCAGACCCTGGTTATAGTCTATAAGCTGACAGAGTAACTGTATAACACCAGACCCTGGTTATAGTCTATACGCTGACAGAGTAACTGTATAACACCAGACCCTGGTTATAGTCTATAAGCTGACAGAGTTACTGTATAACACCAGACCCTGGTTATAGTCTATAAGCTGACAGAGTAACTGTATAACACCAGACCCTGGTTATAGTCCATAAACTGACAGAGTAACTGTATAACACCAGACCCTAGTCACAGTCTATAAGCTGACAGAGTTACTGTATAACACTAGACCCTGGTTATAGTCTATAAGCTGACATAGTTACTGTATAACACCAGACCCTGGTTATAGTCTATAAGCTGACAGAGTTACTGTATAACACCAGACCCTGGTTATAGTCTATAAGCTGACAGAGTTACTGTATAACACCAGACCCTGGTTATAGTCTATAAGCTGACAGAGTAACTGTATAACACCAGACCCTGGTTATAGTCTATAAGCTGACAGAGTTACTGTATAACACCAGACCCTGGTTACAGTCTATAAGCTGACAGAGTAACTGTATAACACCAGACCCTGGTTATAGTCTATAAGCTGACAGAGTAACTGTATAACACCAGTTCCTAGTTACAGTCTATAAGCTGACAGAGTAACTGTATAACACCAGACCCTGGTTATAGTCTATAAGCTGACAGAGTTACTGTATAACACCAGACCCTGGTTATAGTCTATAAGCTGACAGAGTTACTGTATAACACCAGACCCTGGTTATAGTCTATAAGCTGACAGAGTAACTGTATAACACCAGACCCTGGTTATAGTCTATAAGCTGACAGAGTAACTGTATAACACCAGACCCTGGTTATAGTCTATAAGCTGACAGAGTAACTGTATAACACCAGACCCTGGTTATAGTCTATAAGCTGACAGAGTTACTGTATAACACCAGACCCTGGTTATAGTCTATAAGCTGACAGAGTTACTGTATAACACCAGACCCTGGTTATAGTCTATAAACTGACAGAGTAACTGTATAACACCAGTTCCTAGTTATAGTCTATAAGCTGACAGAGTTACTGTATAACACCAGACCCTGGTTATAGTCTATAAGCTGACAGAGTAACTGTATAACACCAGACCCTAGTTACAGTCTATAAGCTGACAGAGTTACTGTATAACACCAGACCCTGGTGATAGTCCATAAGCTGACAGAGTAACTGGTAACTGTATAACTCCAGACGCTAGTTACAGTCTATAAGCTGACAGAGTTACTGTATAACACCAGACCCTGGTTATAGTCTATAAGCTGACAGAGTTACTGTATAACACCAGACCCTGGTTATAGTCTATAAGCTGACAGAGTAACTGTATAACACCAGACCCTGGTTATAGTCTATAAGCTGACAGAGTTACTGTATAACACCAGACCCTGGTTATAGTCTATAAGCTGACATAGTTACTGTATAACACCAGACCCTGGTTATAGTCTATAAGCTGACAGAGTAACTGTATAACACCAGTTCCTAGTTATAGTCTATAAGCTGACAGAGTAACTGTATAACACCAGACCCTGGTTATAGTCTATAAGCTGACAGAGTTACTGTATAACACTAGACCCTGGTTATAGTCTAGAAGCTGACAGAGTTACTGTATAACACCAGACCCTAGTTATAGTCTATAAGCTGACAGAGTTACTGTATAACACTAGACCCTGGTTATAGTCTATAAGCTGACAGAGTAACTGTATAACACCAGACCCTGGTTATAGTCTATACGCTGACAGAGTAACTGTATAACACCAGACCCTGGTTATAGTCTATAAGCTGACAGAGTAACTGTATAACACCAGACCCTGGTTATAGTCTATAAGCTGACAGAGTAACTGTATAACACCAGACCCTGGTTATAGTCTATAAGCTGACAGAGTTACTGTATAACACCAGACCCTGGTTATAGTCCATAAGCTGACAGAGTAACTGTATAACACCAGACCCTAGTCACAGTCTATAAGCTGACAGAGTTACTGTATAACACCAGACCCTGGTTATAGTCTATAAGCTGACAGAGTTACTGTATAACTGGGCTCTGGCTGGGCCACTCAAGGACATTCAGAGACTTGTCCCGAAGTCACTCCTGCGTTGTCTTGACTGTGTGCTTAGGGTCATTGTCCTGTTGGAAGGTGAACCTTCGCCTCAGCCTGAGTTCCTGAGAGCTCTGGAGCAGGATTTCATCAATGATCTCTCTGTACTTTGCTCTGTTCATCTTTCCCTTGATCCTCACTGGTCTCCAAGTCCCTGCGGCTGAAAAACTTCCCCACAGCATGATGCTGCCAGCACCATGCTTCACCGTAGGGATGGTGCCAGGTTTCCTCCAGACGTGACGCTTGACATTCAGGCCAAAGAGTTCAATCTTGGTTTAATCAGACCAGAGAATCTTGTTTCTCATGGTCTGAGAGTCTTTAGGTTTCTTTTGGCAAATTCCAGGTGGGCTGTCATGTGCCTTTTACTGAAGAGTGGCTTCCATCTGGCCACTCTACCATAAAGGGCTGATTGGTGGAGTACTGCAGAGATAGTTTTCCTTCTTGAAGGTTCTCCCATCTCCACAGAGGAACTCTGGAGCTCTGACAGTGACCATCGGGTTCCTGGTCACCTCCCTGACCAAGGCCCTTCTCCCCCATTTGCTCAGTTTGGCTGGGCGGCCAGCTTGTGGAAAGTGCCCAGTCATCTTACAAAGCTATTGCAATCCTACAAGAACTGTGTCATCAGCATGCTTTCAGAAACACAATCAACATAATCATTATGATAAACACTCCCTTTCACAGACTGCTTTTTTTGTGTTTTCCATTGAGTAAGGCCCCGTTCCATGATCATGTGACCTCAGTGTCTGTGTGTCTATGCAAGTGAGAGTGCTGTTTGTGTTTTTATACAGCAGGTGGGTCTAATCCTGAATGCTGATTGGTTGAAACCGCATTCCAGCCGGTGTCTATTCCACAAGTTACCACAGGCCAAATCTATGATGTAAAAATGCCTATTTACTCTGTTGTATCTTACTGCGCAATCCACTGTCTCATTAACCCAGCCAGGCAATTTATAAACTTGATCTCTATTATAAAAAGCATCGAGACATTATCTCACATTTATTTTAGACTAACATTTAGTTTTCAACAGCCGAGATTTGAATAAACCTTGCCGTCTGTCTCTCTGACATTTGCAACATTGTTTCAATATTCATATTCGATCTCCAGCTGTGGGAGTCGGATGAGACAGACAGGCAGGCAGGCAGGCAACTTTTCTCAGCCAGTTGAAATCATGAGTCAAATAAAATAAAATCTAAATGTATTTGTAACATGCGCCAAATACAACACATACAAATACAATACAAAATGCTTACTTATAAGCCCTTAACCAACAATGCAGTTGAAGAAAAATAAGAGTTAAGAAAAGATTTACTAAAGAAACTAAAGTTTAAAAAAAGTAACACAATAAAATAACAATAATGAGGCTATATACAGGGTCAATGTGCGGGGGTACTGAAAATGAAATCCTAAAATTCTCAGCAACGGGGCCGTAGTTGAGCAGGTTGAGAGCTTCAAGTTCCTTGGTGTCCACATCAACAACAAACTATCATGGTCCAAACACACCAAGACAGTCGTGAAGAGGGCACGACAAAGCCTATTCCCCCTCAGGAGACTGAAAAGATTTGGCATGGGTCCTGAGATCCTCAAAAGTTCTACAGCTGCAACATTGAGAGCATCTTGATTGGTTGCATCACTGCCTGGTATGGCAATTGCTCGGCCTCTGACCGCAAGGCACTACAGAGGGTAGTGCGTAGGCCCAGTACATCACAGGGGCCAAGCTTCCTGACATCCAGGACCTCTACACCAGGCGGTGTCGGAGGAAGGCCCTAAAAATTGTTAAAGACCCCAGCCATCCCAGTCATAGACTGTTCTCTCTACTACCGCATGGCAAGCGGTACCGGAGTGCCAAGTCTAGGACAAAAAGGCTTCTCAACAGTTTTTACCCCCAAGCCATAAGACTCCTGAACAGGTAATCAAATGGCTACCCGGACTATTTGCACTGTGTGCCACCCCCCAACCCCCATTTTTACGCTGCTGCTACTCTGTTTATCACTTTAACTATACATTCATGTACATACTACCTCAATTGGGCCGGCCAACCAGTGCTCCCGCACATTGGCTACCAGGACTATCTGCATTGTGTCCTGCCACCCACCACCCGCCAACCCCTCTTTTACGCTACTGATACTCTCTGTTCATCATATATGCATAGTCACTTTAACTATACATTCATGTACATACTACCTCAATTGGGCCGACCAACCAGTGCTCCCGCACATTGGCTACCCGGACTATCTGCATTGTGTCCCACCACCCACCAACCCCTCTTTTATGCTACTGCTACTCTCTGTTCATCATACAATATATGCATAGTCACTTTAACCATATCTACATATACATAATACCTCAATCAGCCTGACTAACCGGTTTCTGTATGTAGCCTCGCTACTTTTATAGCCTCACTACTGTATATAGCCTGTCTTTTTACAGTTGTTTTATTTCTTTACCTACCTATTGTTCACCTAATAGCATTTTCACACTATTGTTTAGAGCCTGTAAGTAAACATTTCACTGTAAGGTTTACACCTGTTGAATTCAGCGCACGTGACAAATACACTTTGATTTGATTTGATTTGAAAAGTGAATGTCAGATCACAATGTCTGCTCTATATTTGGACTTTTATTTTCTTTGTACGAGCTTTCAATCCTCACTGTATATTTGACAGTTTAGTATGACTTTTATTTTGACAGCAGGATTTTTGCCTTCTCTGTTTTAGGGTATATGGGAAATAGGCGCAAGAGAAAAAAAGGCACAGAAAAAGTAAAAAATACTTATCTCCATGTATGAAGAATGGAAGATACAAGCAGCTAAAGTCAACGGTCACAGAGAGCCAACTGGCATTTCTGATCAACACAACACAAAAGAGAAAGGAAAGGAGATGTCATGATCTTGAAATTCAAGATAACATCACACCGTCAACTGGATTAAGGCATCGTGTCGACGCAGGTGAGGCAGTTACAGCAGATATGATCAAAATTGCCTATGAAAGGATATCAGGCATTGATGAAGAGTTTGATGCCGAACAGGAAAAACGTCATCTCCGTGAGTTACTTGTTTGCGACTACGCTCACTCCCTTTAAGGATCTACTGTCTCACAAATGAGTCACAAGACCAATGTTCAATCCAGCCATCACCCCATGACCGCAGCAGCGGAGCTGGCAGCAAAGGAAGTTGAGTATGAAGTGTTGCTGGAGGAAAAGAAACAAAAGGAAAGAATACAACACTTAGAATAGCAGGAAAGAAAAGATCTTGAAGCTCAGAGAGAGATGTAAGGGCAGCTCGGGCCAGGTTGGAGGCCTACAACCAGGAGGTTGTCCCGGAAACTAGCTTCCAAACTGCTGACAATATTACTCCAACTACCATCCAACAACTCTCCAATGTCCCAGTATCATCACCTCATGTGGATGTGACTTCTCTGGCTCAAGCCTTCCAAGATAGCATAGCCCTTAATCAACTTCCAATGCCAGAGCCATTTGTATTCAATGGGGATCCAATTCAATTCCTTGAGTGGAAAGCCTCACTTGTGTCACTTATCGTTCAAAGTACATTTCTCATTAAGCAAGGACGACGAGTTCACTAAAGGTAGGGCCTTCTCTTCACCTGTTTTTGCTCTTGTGCATTCATATTGAAATGTTGGATGACATGTCAACAGGTGCCTTCATTAATGGTCTGCACTGCATCCTAGCCATACATGGTGCAGTTCGTCAGATTAAATGTGACCAAGAAAGCAACTTTGTGGGAGCCAGCAATGAACTGAAGGAAGCGCTCAAGGAAGTTGACATGGACAGGCTGACTGCCTTTCTCACTGAGTAACACGTCAGTGGCGTCTGGGAGCGACAGATCAGGACAGTGAAAGGTATCCTTAGCTTCACACACTCACTCTCTTCTTGTGGACTAGATGATTCTTCTCTACGAACCTTCTTCTACGACGCAATGGCAATTGTGAACAATCACCCACTCACTGTTGACAACATCAATAATCCTAACAGTCTTGAGCCACTCACACCTAATCATCTGCTTACTATGAAATCTACCACAGCTCTACCTCCTCCAGGCAAGTTCATCAGGGATGACATGTACGCTCGGAAAAGGTGGTGGCATGTTCAATATCTAGCAGAACTGTTTTGGAGCAGCTGGCAAAAAGTCTTATGGCTTGGGGGTAGAAGCTGATGAAGAGCCTTTTGGACCTAGACTTGGCACTCCATTACCACTTGCCCTGTGGTAGCAGAGACAACCGTTTATGAATAGGGTGGCTGGAGACTGACAATTTTTAGAGCCTTCTTCTGACATGGCCTAGTATAAAGGTCCTGGAAGGCAGGAAGCTTGGCCCCAGTGATGTACTGGGCCGTACGCACTACCCTCTGTAGCGAATTGCGGTCGGAAACCGAGTAGTTGCCATACCAGGCGGTGATGCACCAGATAGAATGCTCTCGATGGTGCAGCTGTAGAACTTTTTGAGGATTTGAGGATCCATGCCAAATCTTTTCAGTCTCCCGAGGGGGAATAGGCGCTGCCGTACCCTCTTCACGACTGTCCTGGTGTGTTTGGAAAATGATAGTTTGTTGGCGATATGGACACCAATGAACTTGAAGCTCTCAACTTGCTCCACTACGTCGATGTGGATGGGGGCGTGCTTAGCCCTCCTTTTCCTGGAGGCCACAATCATCTCCTTTGTCTTGATCACGTTAAGGGAGAGGTTGTTGTCCTGGCACCACACTGCCAGGTCTCTGACCTCCTCCCTATAGGCTGTCTCATTGTTGTCGGTGATCAGGCCTACTACCATTGTGTCGTCAGCAAACTTAATGATGCTGTTGGAGTCGTGCTTGGCTACGCAGTCATGGGTGAACAGGGAGTACAGGAGGGGAATAATCACGCACCTCTGAGGGGCCCCCGTGTTGAAGATCAGCGTGGCAGATGTGTTGTTGCCTACCCTTACCACCTGTGGGCGGCCCGTCAGGAAGTCTAGGATCCAGTTGCAGAGGGAGGTGTTTAGTCCCAGGGTCCTTAGTTTAGTGATGAGCCTTGATGGCACTATGGTGTTGAATGCTGATCTGCAGTCAATGAACAGCATTCTCATATAGGTGTTCCTTTTATCCAGGTGGGAAATGGCAGTGTGGAGCGCAATAGAGATTGCATCATCTGTGGATTTGTTGGGGCGGTATGCAATTGTAGTGGGTCTAGGGTTTCTGGGATGATGGCTTTGATGTGAGCCATGACCAGCCTTTCAAAGCACTTCATGGCTACAGGCGTGAGTGCTATTGGTTGGTAGTTATTTAGGCATTTTATCGTGGTGTTCTTGGGCACACGGACTATGGTGGTCTGCATGAAATATGTAGGTATTACAGAATCAGCATAATTTTCATGGATATATACAAATAACTGTCAATAGAAAACAGGTCAAACGAAATGAAGTGCAGCTAGTGTGCAGTCTTTCCAGCTTCAGTTTGAAGTGATTGTGTTAGCTATGTTTTTGACTCCTCTGACAACAGTTTCCTGACGAGAGAACACATTTTCTACACCAGGTGAAATCACGCCTCATTAACTCATTGTTATGGATGTGTCCAAATAAATGTCAATAGAAAACAGCTTAAACAGATGCAAATGAAGCTACTTTGTTGTTATTCTGGCTGCACGGTTTGACGTGGCTGTAAATTAGCAGTAGTTGGCTAGATAGCAAGCAAGGGATAAGAACGTTACCAGCCAGTATGGCAATAGAACATTTAGAACCAACGACTGGGTCGGTTCCATAGATACAGAACAAAAAGACCGAACGACTGGGTCGCATTTCTGGCAACCGACTTGGTAGAATGAAAGACCAGCCGGCTTGGGTAGCAACCCTAGATTTGTGTCGGGACTATATTTTGTGGAAGGATGTAATAGTATGAATAAATTCATCAAAATAAAGTTTTTAATGAAAATACATTGCATTCAGAAAGTATTTAGACCCCTTGACTTTTCCACATATTATTTTTTCACCTTCTTTTTCTACCAAGATGGAACTCTTTGGCCTGAATGCCAAGCGTCACGTCTGGAGGAAACCTGGCTCCATCCCTATGGTGAAGCATGGTGGTGGCAGCATCATGCTGTGGGGATGTTTTTCAGCCACAGGGACTTGGAGACCAGTGAGGATCAAGGGAAAGATGAACAGAGCAAAGTACCGAGAGATCATTGATGAAAACCTGCTCCAGAGCTCTCAGGACCTCAGGCTGGGGCGAAGGTTCACCTTCCAACAGGACAATGACCCTAAGCACACAGTCAAGACAACGCAGGAGTGATTTCGGGACAAGTCTCTGAATGTCCTTGAGTGGCCCAGCCAGAGCCCAGACTTGAACCTGATCAAGCATCTCTGGAGAGACCTGAAAATAGCTGTGCAACAACGCTCCCCTTTCAACTTGACAGAGCTGAGAGGATCTGCAGAGAAGAATGGGAGAAACACCCCAAATACAAGTGGGCAAAGCTTGTAGCGTCATACCCAAGGCTGTGATCGCTGCCAAAGGTGCTTCAACGAAGTACTGAGTAAAGGGTCTGAATACTTATGTAAAGTAGATATTTCAGTTTTTTACTTTGAATACACTTGCAAAAATGTCTAAAAACCTGTTTTTGCTTTTTCATTATGGAGTATTGTGTGTAGACTGATAAGAAAATAAAACAATTTAATCAATTTAAGAACAAGGCTGTAACGTAACAGAATGTGGAAAAAGTCAAGGGGTCTGAATAATTTCCGAATGCACTTTATGTAACTCATCATTTGAAGATGTTGGTAACACGTTTAGTAAAAGTGAAAATGCCCTCGAGGCCAGTGTGCCCTGGACGAACAACACGCGTGCCAATATATCCTCCAAACACCGGCTTCTCTGGCATTATCATTTCAGTGTACACTTGCTGTACCTATGTCTATCATTCACTTTGTGTGTGTGTGTAAAGTAAATAGAAAGAGGATTTGAAGAAGCAGAGCTTTGAGAGAGAGAGACAGGACTGAGAGTAGGAGGGGGTGGGGGAGCACTGAAATCTCACAACCAAAAATCTATCCTCTCCTCAGGGGAGGGACTAAGTGTGCATGAGGTAATGCAGAAAAAGTAATTGAGAAAATTACAGCGTCTCCCCGAGCGTCTCCCCACACCCTCCCCTTTGAGGGGCTTGAGCTGGGGAAGAGAGGGGGCACAGTTCCTCCTTACATGTCCTTTCCCAGTTTGTTTGAACAGGAGAGAGATACAGTAATCCATTGAGACAGGCCTTCAGCACACAAGCACTAGCCCCTCTGATCGACGCAATCACACACGCACACACACGCACACGCACGCACGCACGCACGCACGCACGCACACACACACACACACACACACACACACACACACACACACACACACACACACACACAAACACACACACACACAGAGGGAAGCTGACCTGACCTGGGCTCCCTGTAGAAGCAGAGGGGGGTTCAGTCCTGCATGTCAACAGCCAGAACCTTACAACAACAACCAGGGAGAACACAGATCTCATTGGCTGATACAACCAACTAGCTACTGAGTCAGGCTGGGAGGGTATGGGCGGGCACCTGTTAGCACCCTCGGCTCCCTCTGAGGTGGGTTGTCATGGAAACGGAGGAGCAGTTGGTATGTAGGGGGCCTTGATGACAGACAGCAGAGTCAGTGTGATGATGGTAGAGCTGGTCCTGTTGCCCGTCACAAAAACTTTGATCCCCACACTATCAGAATAGTCCAGGTAGCAGTGCCCTAAATGATCGTAAGATGTTGTGCAAAAATTTAGCAATGTACAATATTTTGTTTTTTTTAATAGGTATGTTAGAATGTCTATCCAATAGTAATGTGTTTCTATGAGCAATTAATTCTGTGTTGAAACATGTCTCCATGTCCTGATGTTTCTATGTCCTGATGTCTCTATGTCCTGATGTATCCATGTCCTGATGTCTCCATGTCCTGATGTCTCCATGTCCTGATGTTTCTATGTCCTGATGTCTCTATGTCCTGATGTTTCTATGTCCTGATGTCTCTATGTCCTGATGTTTCTATGTCCTGATGTCTCCATGTCCTGATGTTTCTATGTCCTGATGTGTCCATGTCCTGATGTCTCTATGCCCTGATGTTTCTATGTCCTGATGTTTCTATGTCCTGATGTCTCTATGTCCTGATGTCCTTATGTCCTGATGTCCCTATGTCCTGATGTCTCTATGTCCTGATGTCTCCATGTCCTGATGTCTCCATGTCTTGATGTCTCCATGACCTGATGTCTCCATGTCTTGATGTCTCTATGTCTTGATGTCTCCATGTCTTGATGTCTCTATGTCTTGATGTCTCTATGTGCTGATGTCTCTATGTGCTGATGTGTCCATGTCCTGATGTCTCTATGTCCTGATGTCTCTATGTCCTGATGCATCTATGCCCTGATGTATCCATGTCCTGATGTCTCTTTGTCCTGATGTCTATATGTCCCGATGTCTCTATGTCCCGATGCATCTATGTCCTGATGTATCCATGTCCTGATGTCTTTATGTCCTGATGTCTCTATGTCCTGATGTCTCTATGTGCTGATGTCTCTATGTGCTGATGTCTCTATGTGCTGATGTCTCTATGTACTGATGTCTCTATGCTCTGATGTCTCTATGTGCTGATGTCTATATGTACTGATGTCTCTATGACCTGATGTCTCTATGTCCTGATGTTTCTATGTCCTGATGTTTCTATGTCCTGATGTTTCTATGTCCTGAGGTCTCTATGTGCTGATGTCCCCTGATGTCTCTATGTACTGATGTCTCTATGTGCTGATGTCTCTATGTGCTGATGTCTCCATGTCCTGATGTCTCTATGACCCGATGTCTCTATGTCCTGATGTTTCTATGTCCTGATGTTTCTATGTCCTGAGGTCTCTATGTCCTGATGTCCCTATGTCCTGATGTCTCCATGTCCTGATGTTTCTATGTCCTGATGTGTCCATGTCCTGATGTCTCTATGTCCTGATGTCTCTATGTCCTGATGTCCCTATGTCCTGATGTCTCCATGACCTGATGTTTCTATGTCCTGATGTCCCTATGTCCTGATGTCCCTATGTCCTGATGTCTCTATGTCCTGATGTCTCCATGTCCTGATGTCTCCATGTCTTGATGTCTCCATGACCTGATGTCTCCATTTCTTGATGTCTCTATGTCTTGATGTCTCTATGTCCTGATGTCTCTATGTGCTGATGTCTCTATGTGCTGATGTGTCTATGTGCTGATGTCTCTATGTCCTGATGTTTCCATGTCCTGATGTCCCTATATCCTGATGTCCCTATGTCCTGATGTCTCTATGTCCTGATGTGTCCATGTCCTGATGTGTCTATGTCCTGATGTGTACATGTCCTGATGTCTCTATGTCCTGATGTGTCCATGTCCTGATGTCTCTATGTCCTGATGTGTCCATGTCCTGATGTATCCATGTCCTGATGTATCCATGTCCTGATGTCTCTATGTCCTGATGTGTCCATGTCCTGATGCCTCTATGTCCTGATGTATCCATGTCCTGATGTCTCTATGTCCTGATGTAGCCATGTCCTGATGTCTCTATGTCCTGATGCATCTATGCCCTGATGTATCCATGTCCTGATGTCTCTTTGTCCTGATGTCTATATGTCCCGATGTCTCTATGTCCTGATGCATCTATGTCCTGATGTATCCATGTCCTGATGTCTCTATGTCCTGATGTTTCTATGTACTGATGTCTCTATGTGCTGATGTCTCTATGTACTGATGTCTCTATGTGCTGATGTCTCTATGTACTGATGTCTCTATGTACTGATGTCTCTATGTGCTGATGTCTCTATGTGCTGATGTCTCTATGTGCTGATGTCCCCTGATGTCTCTATGTACTGATGTCTCTATGTGCTGATGTCTCTATGTGCTGATGTCTCTATGTGCTGATGTCTCTATGACCTGATGTCCCCTGATGTCTCTATGTGCTGATGTCCCCTGATGTCTCTATGTACTGATGTCTCTATGTGCTGATGTCTCTATGTGCTGATGTCTCTATGTGCTGATGTCTCTATGACCTGATGTCCCCTGATGTCTCTATGTCCTGATGTCTCTATGTGCGTATGTCTCTATGTCATGATGTCTCTATGTGCTGATGTCTCTATGACCTGATGTCCCCTGATGTCTCTATGTGCTGATGTCCCCTGATGTCTCTATGTACTGATGTCTCTATGTGCTGATGTCTCTATGTGCTGATGTCTCTATGTGCTGATGTCTCTATGACCTGATGTCCCCTGATGTCTCTATGTCCTGATGTCTCTATGTGCGTATGTCTCTATGTCATGATGTCTCTATGTGCTGATGTCTCTATGTGATGAAGTGTCTCTATGACCTGATGTCCCCTGATGTCTCTATGTGCTGATGTCCCCTGATGTCTCTATTTACTGATGTCTCTATGTGCGTATGTCTCTATGTCATGATGTCTCTATGTGCTGATGTCTCTATGTGCTGATGTCTCTATGTCCTGATGTCCCCTGATGTCTCTATGTGCTGATGTATCTATGTGCTGATGTCTCTATGTACTGATGTCTCTATGTTCTGATGTCTCTATGACCTGATGTCCCCTGATGTCTCTATGTCCTGTTGTCTCTATGTGCGTATGTCTCTATGTCATGATGTCCCTTGATGTATCTATGTCCTGATGTCCCCTGATGTATATATGTCCTGGTGTCTCTATGTCTTAATGTCTCTATGTCCCGGTGTGCCCTGATGTCTATATGCCCTGATATCTCTATGTGCTGATGTCTCTATGTACTGATGTCTCTATGTCCTGATGTCTCTATGTGCTGATGTCTTTATGCCCTGATGTCTCTATGTACTGATGTCTCTATGCCCTGATATCTCTATGTCCTGATGTCTCTATGTGCTTATGTCTCTATGTGCTGATGTCTCTATGTGCTGATGTCTCTATGTACTGATGTCTCTATGACCTGATGTCTCTATGACCTGATGTATCTATGTCCTGATGTCTCTATGTGCTGATGTCTCTATGTCCTGATGTCTCTATGTCCTGATGTCTCTATGTGCTGATGTCTCTATGCCCTGATGTGTCTATGTGCTGATGTTTCTATGTCCTGATGTCTCTATGTCCTGATGTCTCTATGTCCTGATGTCTCTATGTGCTGATGTCTCTATGCCCTGATGTGTCTATGTGCTGATGTCTCTATGACCTGATGTCTCTATGACCTGATGTCCCCTGATGTATCTATGTCCTGATGTCTCTATGTGCTGATGTCTCTATGATCTGATGTCTCTATGACCTGATGTCTCTATGACCTGATGTCCCCTGATGTATCTATGACCTGATGTCCCCTGATGTATCTATGTCCTGATGTCTCTATGTGCTGATGTCTCTATGATCTGATGTCTCTATGACCTGATGTCTCTATGACCTGATGTCCCCTGATGTCTCTATGACCTGATGTCCCCTGATGTATCTATGTCCTGATGTCTCTATGTGCTGATGTCTCTATGATCTGATGTCTCTATGACCTGATGTCTCTATGACCTGATGCCTCTATGACCTGATGTCCCCTGATGTATCTATGTCCTGATGTCTCTATGTTATGATGTCTCTAAGGCTACCCAAAACGTTTGACCCAAGTTAAACAATTTAGAGGCAATGCTACCAAATACTAATTGAGTGTATGTAAACTTCTGACCCACTGGGAATGTGATGAAATAAATAAAAGCTGAAATAAATCATTCTCTCTACTATTATTCTGACATTTCACATTTTTACAATAAAGTGGTGATCCTAACTGACATAAAACAGGGAATTTTTACGAGGATTAAATGTCAGGATTTGTGAAAAACTGAGTTTAAATGTATTTCCCTAAGGTGTATGTAAACTTCTGACTTCAACTGTAGCTGCAGAGTAACCTGTATTCCATATGGCTGGGTCAGAACCAGATAGTTCTACAGAGTAACCTGTATTCCATATGGCTGGGTCAGAACCAGATAGTTATACAGAGTAACCTGTATTCCATATGGCTGGGTCAGAACCAGATAGTTCTACAGAGTAACCTGTATTCCATATGGCTGGGTCAGAACCAGATAGTTCTACAGAGTAACCTGTATTCCATATGGCTGGGTCAGAACCAGATAGTTCTACAGAGTAACCTGTATTCCATATGGCTGGGTCAGAACCAGATAGTTCTACAGAGTAACCTGTATTCCATATGGCTGGGTCAGAACCAGATAGTTCTACAGAGTAACCTGCATTCCATATGGCTGAGTCAGAACCAGATAGTTCTACAGAGTAACCTGTATTCCATATGGCTGGGTCAGAACCAGATAGTTCTACAGAGTAACCTGTATTCCATATGGCTGGGTCAGAACCAGATAGTTCTACAGAGTAACCTGTATTCCATATGGCTGGGTCAGAACCAGATAGTTCTACAGAGTAACCTGTATTCCATATGGCTGGGTCAGAACCAGATAGTTCTACAGAGTAACCTGTATTCCATATGGCTGGGTCAGAACCAGATAGTTCTACAGAGTAACCTGTATTCCATATGGCTGGGTCAGAACCAGATAGTTCTACAGAGTAACCTGCATTCCATATGGCTGAGTCAGAACCAGATAGTTCTACAGAGTAACCTGTATTCCATATGGCTGGGTCAGAACCAGATGAGTTCTACAGAGTAACCTGTATTCCATATGGCTGGGTCAGAACCAGATAGTTCTACAGAGTAACCTGTATTCCATATGGCTGGGTCAGAACCAGATAGTTTTACAGAGTAACCTGCATTCCATATGGCTGAGTCAGAACAAGGGGTAGGGTAGGGGCTAGGCCCAGGGGTAGGGGCTAGGCCCAGGGGTAAGGGCCAGGCTCAGGGATAGGGGCCAGGCCCAGGGGTAGGGGCTAGGCCCAGGGGTAGGGACTAGGCTCAGGGGTAGGGGCTAGGCTCAGGGGTAGAGGCTAGGCCCAGGGGTAGGGGCTAGGCCTAGGGGTAGAGGCTCAGGGATAGGAGCCAGGCCCAGGGGTAGGGGCTAGGCCCAGGGGTAGGGGCTAGGCCTAGGGGTAGGGGCTAGGCTCAGGGTTAGGAGCCAGGCCCAGGGGTAGGGGCTAGGCTCAGGGGTAGGGTCCAGGCTCAGGGGTAGAGGCTAGGCCCATGGGTAGGGGCCAGGCTCAGGGGTAGAGGCTAGGCCCAGGGGTAGGGGCTAGGCCCAGGGGTAGGGGCCAGGCTCAGGGGTAGGGGCTAGGCTCAGGGGTAGGGGCTAGGCTCAGGGGTAGGGGCTAGGCCCAGGGGTAGGGGCTAGGCTCAGGGGTAGGGGCTAGGCTCAGGGGTAGGGGCTAGGCTCAGGGGTAGGGGCTAAGCTCAGGGGTAGGGGCTAGGCCCAGGGGTAGGGGCTAGGCCCAGGGGTAGGGGCCACACATGTGCCCTCCATCAACAGCCTGTTTTGACTGACCTGAGCATAAACATATATGAATGTACCCACAAACGCATAAACGCACACACACACACACACACACACACACACACAAGCAGACCACCTGGTTGATGTGTTTGAGTTTGTCGATGATCTGGGAGATGACTGGTTCAGGGGCTTTGATCTTAGGGTCAGGGCCATGAGGGTGAGAGCGCTTCACTGGGACAGGAAACCTGGAAAAGACAGAAAAAGAAAAGAAAAATGTAGGTTTCATCAGATCCATTTTTGAAAAGCTGCGCTGTTCTGTTTGGTGTTAAATAAATCACATGAATGGTATGGTGAACAGGACATTTGACGACACTCCACAGACCAGTGCCCAATATGAAGCTCTATCGCCATCTAGTGTTGATAAGACGAATAAAAGCTCTTCAGACAGGATTTTTAACAATTTAGAAACAAATCACCAGTAACTCGAGGTGCATTCATAAGTCAATAATTGAATATTATGTGTAAGATAAGATGATGCATGTTCATACGTCATATCCCCAATCTATCCTCCAGTCAGTTTACTACGTAGAGTAGTGAGAACATTTCATTTGATTTGATAGCCTGAATCACAGAACGGAAAGCCCCAGTCCCAGACGGATAAGATCCTGCAGAGGCGTAGTCAGAGGTAGATAGGTGGAGGAGGAAGCAAAATATGTTGGAACTCTTCCTCTGTGTTATATTGTACTGACAGAGCCCAGGTTGGAACTCTTCCTCTGTGTTATATTGTACTGAAGCAGCCCAGGTTGGAACTCTTCCTCTGTGTTATATTGTACTGACAGAGCCCAGGTTGGAACTCTTCCTCTGTGTTATATTGTACTGACAGAGCCCAGGTTGGAACTCTTTCTGTGTGTTATATTGTACTGAAGCAGCCCAGGTTGGAACTTTTCCTCTGTGTTATATTGTACTGAAGCAGCCCAGGTTGGAACTCTTCCTCTGTGTTATATTGTACTGACAGAGCCCAGGTTGGAACTCTTCCTCTGTGTTATATTGTACTGAAGCAGCCCAGGTTGGAACTCTTCCTCTGTGTTATATTGTACTGACAGAGCCCAGGTTGGAACTCTTCCTCTGTGTTATATTGTACTGACAGAGCCCAGGTTGGAACTCTTCCTCTGTGTTATATTGTACTGAGGCAACCCAGGTTGGAACTCTTCCTCTGTGTTATATGGTACTGAAGCAGCCCAGGTTGGAACTCTTTCTGTGTGTTATATTGTACTGAGGCAGCCCAGGTTGGAACTCTTCCTCTGTGTTATATTGTACTGAAGCAGCCCAGGTTGGAACTCTTCCTCTGTGTTATATTGTAATGAAGCAGCCCAGGTTGGAACTCTTCCTCTGTGTTATATTGTACTGAAGCAGCCCAGGTTGGAACTCTTCCTCTGTGTTATATTGTACTGAAGCAGCCCAGGTTGGAACTCTTCCTCTGTGTTATATTGTACTGAAGCAGCCCAGGGTGGAACTCTTCCTCTGTGTTATATTGTACTGACAGAGCCCAGGTTGGAACTCTTCCTCTGTGTTATATTGTACTGAGGCAACCCAGGTTGGAACTCTTCCTCTGTGTTATATGGTACTGAAGCAGCCCAGGTTGGAACTCTTCCTCTGTGTTATATTGTACTGAAGCAGCCCAGGTTGGAACTCTTCCTCTGTGTTATATTGTAATGAAGCAGCCCAGGTTGGAACTCTTCCTCTGTGTTATATTGTACTGAAGCAGCCCAGGTTGGAACTCTTCCTCTGTGTTATATTGTACTGAAGCAGCCCAGGTTGGAACTCTTCCTCTGTGTTATATTGTACTGAAGCAGCCCAGGTTGGAACTCTTCCTCTGTGTTATATTGTACTGACAGAGCCCAGGTTGGAACTCTTCCTCTGTGTTATATTGTACTGAAGCAGCCCAGGTTGGAACTCTTCCTCTGTGTTATATTGTACTGAAGCAGCCCAGGTTGGAACTCTTCCTCTGTGTTATATTGTACTGACAGAGCCCAGGTTGGAACTCTTCCTCTGTGTTATATTGTACTGAAGCAGCCCAGGTTGGAACTCTTCCTCTGTGTTATATTGTACTGAAGCAGCCCAGGTTGGAACTCTTCCTCTGTGTTATATTGTACTGAAGCATTCTCCCAGGTGCTGTCGTGCTCTCTGCTACGCCTGGCTTTAACCCTTTATGAACCAAACTCTGATGCTATCAGCATGTCAACCTCGGAGAATGGCCCCACGCACGCAACCAGACAGGTGTGTTTACACAGCTGAATAGAAGAGGAACACCCCCCCCCCCCCCCCCAAAGGAATGAGAAACTGATTAAAGGATGACTGGCTCACACAGACTAAGGCATAGCTAGCTGCCTGTGCACCATCACGATAAGGGTGAAAATTATTGATGTTATCTTACAGTATATCCTCTCATAGAGAGCTGTCACGCATGCTCCCGCTCTCCCTTTCTGGCGCTCGAGGGAGCAAGGCTGCCCTTCATTACACACACCTGTTACCATCACTATGTGCAGCAGCGCTCATTGGACACACCTGGACTCCTTCCCGTTGTTGATTTCCCTGTCTATAACTGTCTGCTCCCCCGGTTGCTCCCTGTGTCTGCATCGTTACTTTGTCCTGTCTCCAGTTTCGATCCTCGCAGAGAGAAATGGAAATGGCATCTTTTTTTTCTTCAGTTAACTGACTGATATTATCTCATAGAACAAAACGTATCAGATCTCCTAAGCATGTGTTTACCTTATTTTCGGCGTTTATCCCAAAACTCTAACCCTAACTCATCGAAATGGCTGAACAAACCAGAGGTGACTCATTTAATTATTTTTAGGATTACAAGTTGGCGATCAAACTTTCATTGTGACAAATGTGCGTTTAAAAGGTGAGGACAATTTAACCAGCGAGGACAGTGATGGTTTGCTGAGAACAGGAAAGGAAAGTGATGGTTTGCTGAGAACAGGAAAGGAAAGGGATGGTTTGCTGAGAACAGGAAAGGAAAGGGATGGTTTGCTGAGAACAGGAAAGGAAAGGGATGGTTTGCTGAGAACAGGAAAGGAAAGGGATGGTTTGCTGAGAACAGGAAAGGAAAGTGATGGTTTGCTGAGAACAGGAAAGGAAAGGGATGGTTTGCTGAGAACAGGAAAGGAAAGTGATGGTTTGCTGAGAACAGGAAAGGAAAGGGATGGTTTGCTGAGAACAGGAAAGGAAAGTGATGGTTTGCTGAGAACAGGAAAGGAAAGGGATGGTTTGCTGAGAACAGGAAAGGAAAGGGATGGTTTGCTGAGAACAGGAAAGGAAAGGGATGGTTTGCTGAGAACAGGAAAGGAAAGTGATGGTTTGCTGAGAACAGGAAAGGAAAGGGATGGTTTGCTGAGAACAGGAAAGGAAAGTGATGGTTTGCTGAGAACAGGAAAGGATAGTGATGGTTTGCTGAGAACAGGAAAGGAAAGTGATGGTTTGCTGAGAACAGGAAAGGAAAGGGATGGTTTGCTGAGAACAGGAAAGGAAAGTGATGGTTTGCTGAGAACAGGAAAGGATAGTGATGGTTTGCTGAGAACAGGAAAGGAAAGTGATGGTTTGCTGAGAACAGGAAAGGAAAGGGATGGTTTGCTGAGAACAGGAAAGTCAAAAAGAGGTCAAAGGAAGAGGAAATGGAGTGTCTGAAGAAGCCAACAGCTGCAGGGAGGGGCGATGGCACAGTGTGAAGCCATGTGTCTATGACACACCCCCTCTCCTCCACCCCTCTCTCCTAACCCTTCTCTCACCAACCCTCCTCTCCCCTCCCCACTCCTCTCCTCCCTGCTCCATCATCCATCAACTCCTCATTAACACGGTGCCACCTAACTCATACTTTTCATTAAACCCTTAATTACATTTCCACTGTTATTTATCCTTCTAATCACATTAATAATAGAGACATGTGATATACTACCAGCAGACAGAGGACATACTTTTGTGTATATATAGTGTATGTGGACACCCCCTCAAATGAGTAGATTCGGCTATTTCAGCCACACCCATTGCTGACAGGTGTATAAAATCGAGCACACAGCCATGCAATCTCCATGAACAAACATTGGCAGTAGAATGGCCTTACTAAAGAGCTCAGTGACTCTCAACGTGGCACCGTCATAGGATGCCACCTTTCCAACAAGTCAAGTGCTGTTATTGTGAAGTGGAAATGTCTAGGAGCAACAACGGCTCAGCCGTGAAGTGGTAGGCCACACAAGCTCACAGAACTGGACCGCCGAGTACTGAAGCGCGTAGCATATCCTCTGTTGCAACACTCACTACCAAGTTCCAAACAGCCTCTGGAAGCAACGCCAGCACAAGAACTGTTAGTCGGGAGCTTCATGAAATGGGTTTCCATGGCCGAGGTGTAAAGCTTGCCACCATTGGACTCTCGATCAGTAGAAACGCGTTCTTTGGAGTGAAGAATCACGCTTCACCGTCTGACGGACGAATCTGAGTTTAGCGGATGCCAGGAGAACACTACCTGCCCCAAAGCATAGTGCCAACTGTAAGGTGTGTTCAAGGAGGAATAATGGTCTGGGGCTGTTCTTCATGGTTCTGGCTAGGTCCTTTGGTTCCGGTGAAGGGAAATCTTAACACTACAGCATGCAATGACATTCTAGACAATTCAGTGCTTCCAACTTTGTGGCAACAGTTTTGGCATGACAATGTCCTTGTGCACAAAGCGAGATCCATACAGAAATGGTTTGTCGAGATCAGTGGGGAAGAACTTGACTGGCCTGTAGAGAGCCCTTACCTCAACCCCATCAAACACCTTTGGGATGAATTGGAACGCAGACTGTGAGCAAGGCCTAATTACCCAACATCAGTGCCCGACCTCACAAATGCTTTTGTGGCTGAATGCTGCGGGGACTTGCTTCCAATGTTCCAACATCTAGTGGACTGCCTTCCCAGAGTGGAGGCTGTTATAGCAGCAAAGGGGGGACCAACTAAATATTAACGCCCTTTATTTTGGAATGAGATGTTGGACGAGCATTTGGTCGTGTAGTGTACTTTTGGTAGTGCAGGTCATGATAGGCTGATGACGGCTAGTGATTAGATGTTAATAGCTATGATACATGCTATGGGCTAGGAGCTGCATCTCAGTGTTGCATAATGACACACAAAGAGCAAAGTGTGGAATGAAGTGGTGGGAAATAAATAGAATTTGCACTAAGAAATTCTGCAATATTTAGATATGGACACAACTTGAATATGACATTAGATTACTAAGAAAAAAGTGGTATGTTTATTTTCAGTGCTGTGAGTTTGCCCACATCCTTTTGTGTGGTGTGAGGAGGCACCCTGTGTGTTTAAAAACATATTTGAGATGATGTTAAGGTGTCATTCCTCTGATCTTGGATACAGGTGACACGCAAGACGCGTAAGATAACGAGAGACACATTTAGCTCAGACCTCGATGTCTCTACAGAAATAGTGTGAGAGGCATTCTGAGCTCGAGATGAATCTACCCTGTGTAAAAGCTATGATAAGGTAAGCCCTATTGGTATAAACTGGATGAGAAGAAAAGAAGATATGACTCAAATCAAATCCAATTGTAGTTGTCACACGTATCATTGACAACAGGTGTAGAGAGAGAAAATAGAGAAATAATAGAAAAGTCAAACACATAATAATAAAAGCAATAGTAAATACACAATGAGTAACAATAACTTGGAAAAATACAAGGGGTAACAATACCGAGTGAATGCGCAGGGGTACGAGGTAACTGAGGTAGATACAGTCTGCTGACAGGACATTGATAGTTGGAAATATATATAGCTTGCCCTACTCTCAGAGAGGACATTGACAGTTGGAAATATAGTCTTCTCTCAGAGAGGACATTGACAGTTGGAAATATAGTCTTCTCTCAGAGGACATTGACAGTTGGAAATATAGTCTTCTCTCAGAGAGGACATTGACAGTTGGAAATATAGTCTTCTCTCGGAGAGGACATCGACAGTTAGAAATATAGTCTTCTCTCAGAGAGGACATTGACAGTTGGAAATATAGTCTTCTCTCAGAGAGGACATTGACAGTTGGAAATATAGTCTTCTCTCAGAGAGGACATTGACAGTTGGAAATATAGTCTTCTCTCAGAGAGGACATTGACAGTTGGAAATATAGTCTTCTCTCGGAGAGGACATCGACAGTTAGAAATATAGTCTTCTCTCAGAGAGGACATTGACAGTTGGAAATATAGTCTTCTCTCAGAGGACATTGACAGTTGGAAATATAGTCTTCTCTGAGAGGACATTGCCAGTTGGAAATATAGTCTTCTCTCAGAGAGGACATTGACAGTTGGAAATATAGTCTTCTCTCAGAGAGGACATTGACAGTTGGAAATATAGTCTTCTCTCAGAGAGGACATTGACAGTTGGAAATATAGTCTTCTCTCAGAGAGGACATTGACAGTTGGAAATATAGTCTTCTCTCAGAGAGGACATTGACAGTTGGAAATATAGTCTTCTCTCAGAGGACATTGACAGTTGGAAATATAGTCTTCTCTCAGAGAGGACATTGACAGTTGGAAATATAGTCTTCTCTCAGAGAGGACATTGACAGTTGGAAATATAGTCTTCTCTCGGAGAGGACATTGACAGTTGGAAATATAGTCTTCTCTCAGAGAGGACATTGACAGTTGGAAATATAGTCTTCTCTCAGAGAGGACATTGACAGTTAGAAATATAGTCTTCTCTCAGAGAGGACATTGACAGTTGGAAATATAGTCTTCTCTCGGAGAGGACATTGACAGTTGGAAATATAGTCTTCTCTCAGAGAGGACATTGACAGTTGGAAATATAGTCTTCTCTCGGAGAGGACATCGACAGTTAGAAATATAGTCTTCTCTCAGAGAGGACATTGACAGTTGGAAATATAGTCTTCTCTCAGAGAGGACATTGACAGTTAGAAATATAGTCTTCTCTCAGAGAGGACATCGACAGTTGGAAATATAGTCTTCTCTCGGAGAGGACATTGACAGTTGGAAATATAGTCTTCTCTCAGAGAGGACATTGACAGTTGGAAATATAGTCTTCTCTCGGAGAGGACATCGACAGTTAGAAATATAGTCTTCTCTCAGAGAGGACATTGACAGTTGGAAATATAGTCTTCTCTCAGAGAGGACATCGACAGTTAGAAATATAGTCTTCTCTCGGAGAGGACATTGACAGTTGGAAATATAGTCTTCTCTGAGAGGACATTGCCAGTTGGAAATATAGTCTTCTCTCAGACAGGACATTGACCGTTGGTTGCAGGACATTACAATCCCTCCATCTCACACCCTCTATCTCTTTCCCTCTCTATCCCCCTCTATTCCGTCTCTTATCTTTAACCCTCTCCCCCTCTTTCTCTCCCTCTCTCACCATATCTCCATCTCTTCCTCCCTCTATCTCCTTCCTTCTCTATCACCCTCTCTCAACTGGCACATAATTACCCCCCCAGGATACCTTGGCCCCCTCGCCACCCTGCTCTCTTCCCCCTTGGAGGAGGCAGTACGCCTTTTTATCTCTGAGAGTGTCCTCATCTCCTCTGTGATAGGCACACTGTGACTGAGGAAGGGCTGCCAGCCTGTCTGCTACAGACTGAAGGGTCTGGAATTGAGGACACAGGAAGGAAGCTAGTAAGACTCCCTGGGTCATATTCAATAGGCACTAAACAGAAGAAAACAGACTGATTTAGGGAGGGACTACCTAAACTTGTCCAATGAGAATCTCTCATTTTCGTTTTCTGTTTCAATTTATTTTGTTACGTTTTGCTACTGTGTGCACTAATGAATACAGCCCTGTTTTTCTTGTAAGGACTAAGAGCTTTGAGGAGATGTATTGTGACTATGTGAGAATCTCAACTGCATACTCCTCACGTCCTCTCTCTTCACCTCCTTCTCAAAACCTATTGGAGCAGAAGGTCAGAGGGGAGGGACCACTGGCTTTCTCATCCAATGGGTTTTGAGAAGGCGCGAGGAGAGAAGATGCCAGGAGTAAGTAATTGAGATTCTCCCTATATCTAGGGTTGCTATACAGGCTTATATGCTTCTTGAGGGGAAAAACATTAACTTCCCTCACCTCTCATTTCAATCAGAAGTGATGCTTTTGTATTGATTAGAATCAATATAAAATCATTATGAGGAGAAATAAAGTCGAACAAAGTGAGGCAAATTAAAATTTGGCCAGATGAAGAGAGAGAACAAGGGAGAGAGGGAGAGAAAGTTACGATGCTGGAGCAAGGGAGACAGGAGGTGAAGTGAAATATTGCAGAATCCAAATTGGGTACTGTGGGGTGCAGTGAGACACGGGCGAAGGATGAGAGAGCGATCGAAACAGCAATTAACCGAGCAGAAAAGAAGGAGAAAGTGCGACTGACATTAATAACCTTCTCATAGAGAGACAGAGTCAAGATTTACACTCACACACTGTCGGAGATGAGGCTCCACTGCAAAGCTCATCACTTCTACACAAACTTCACCTTCAACCGACCTACACACTCTTTCCTCAAGGGTAGAGATCATTCAACTTGAATGTATTTTGTGCATCTGACACACACATATGATGGAACGAGATAGAGAGACATATTATATCTCAATAAAACCACAACCAGATTGTATAGTGTGCCGTTTAGATTGGTACAAGGCTGTATTTAGCATCACAATACTACTGTATATAGGCATCAGTTGGGTTTACAAACCAGACTATTGCAGTAAACACAGGGTGTGTCTATAATGGCAACCTATTCCCTTTGCACCCTATTCCCATTATAGTGCTCTACTTTGGATCATCATCCACAGACATCAATCAGCATGTCCTTTACCTGTTTGTCATTTCTTGTCCGTTCCAGCAGAGGGAGTGGTTGCTTGGCGCTGCAGGCTCCCGGCTACACAGAGCCTCTCCCAAACCACTGAAGAAGGAACTGAATCCCCTCAGGCTGGAAATAAACTCCCTGAGGGAGAGAGGGAGGGATGAGAGGAGAAGAGGAAAAAGAGAATAGCATTAATAATGGTAATGATTATATTATTATATTACAACGTAGCTAATAATGCTGGTCAGCAAAGAGGAGGGGAGAGTGGACAGAGAGAGAGAGAGAGAGAGAGAGAGAGTGAGAGAAAGAGAGAGAGAAAGAGAGTGAGAGAAAGAGAGAGAGAGAGAGTGAGAGAGAGTGAGAGAAAGAGAGAGAGAGAGAGTGAGAGAGAGTGAGAGAAAGAGAGTGAGAGAAAGAGAGAGAGAGAGAGTGAGAGAGAGTGAGAGAAAGAGAGTGAGAGAGAGTGAGAGAAAGAGAGTGAGAGAAAGAGAGAGAGAGTGAGAGAAAGAGAGTGAGAGAAAGAGAGTGAGAGAAAGAGAGTGAGAGAAAGAGAGAAAGAGAGTGAGAGAAAGAGTGAGAGAAAGTGAGAGAAAGAGAGTGAGAGAAAGAGTGAGAGAAAGTGAGAGAAAGAGAGCAAGAGAGCGAGCAAGAGAGCGAGCGAGAGAGAGAGAGAGGGAAACATAGATAAACCGGCAAATTAAACATCATTATATGAGATGGAGCGAGAGACAGAGAGGAAGAGATATAGAATGAAGGAGGAAATTAAAGAGTCTAATGGTGAGACAGTAAAGGAGATCCCTAGAGAGACTTATAGAGAGAGAGGGAGATATTCAGCTGTAGAGAGTGATGTTTCCCAAATGGAACCCTATTTCCTTTATAAAGCACTACTCTGCTCAAAAGTAGTGCACTATAAATGGAGTAGGGTGCCATTTGCGAAGCAGGTGAGGGTTTGTGTGCCTAAAAGATATTAATCTGGCCACTCTGCTGAAGCCATCGGCCTGCTGAGAATCAGTACTCTGTTCATTTAAGCCTGTTCCTGGAGAGTGAGTGTATAACGCACTGGGCTGGAGGGAGGCTCACTGTCACTCTCATAGTAAAGTAGGCTAGCAGCAAACACAGTCAAACAGGGTGCCACACGTGTGCACAGACACACACAATGGCAGGACCACACACATAAGTATGTTACACACACACAGACACAGACACACATACACACACACTACCACATCTCACCTGCTCCACTCCAACAATGACTACTACAACTCACCTGCTCTACTCCAATACTGACTACTACAACTCACCTGCTCTACTCCAATACTGACTACTACAACTCACCTGCTCCACTCCAACAATGACTACTACAACTCACCTGCTCTACTCCAATACTGACTAATACAACTCACCTGCTCTACTCCAATACTGACTACTACAACTCACCTGCTCTACTCCAACACTGACCACTACAACTCACCTGCTCTACTCCAACACTGACCACTACAACTCACCTGCTCTACTCCAACACTGACTACTACAACTCACCTGCTCTACTCCAATACTGACTACTACAACTCACCTGCACCACTCCAACAATGACTACTACAACTCACCTGCACCACTCCAATACTGACTACTACAACTCACCTGCTCTACTCCAATACTGACTACTACAACTCACCTGCTCTACTCCAACACTGACCACTACAACTCACCTGCTCTACTCCAATACTGACTACTACAACTCACCTGCTCTACTCCAACACTGACTACTACAACTCACCTGCTCTACTCCAACACTGACCACTACAACTCACCTGCTCTACTCCAACACTGACCACTACAACTCACCTGCACCACTCCAACAATGACTACTACAACTCACCTGCTCTACTCCAACAATGACTACTACAACTCACCTGCTCTACTCCAACAATGACTACTACAACTCACCTGCTCTACTCCAACACTGACTACTACAACTCACCTGCTCTACTCCAACAATGACTACTACAACTCACCTGCTCTACTCCAACAATGACTACTACAACTCACCTGCTCTACTCCAATACTGACTACTACAACTCACCTGCTCTACTCCAATACTGACTACTACAACTCACCTGCTCTACTCCAACACTGACTACTACAACTCACCTGCTCTACTCCAACACTGACTACTACAACTCACCTGCTCTACTCCAATACTGACTACTACAACTCACCTGCTCTACTCCAATACTGACTACTACAACTCACCTGCTCTACTACAACACTGACTACTACAACTCACCTGCTCTACTCCAACACTGACTACTACAACTCACCTGCTCTACTCCAATACTGACTACTACAACTCACCTGCTCTACTCCAATACTGACTACTACAACTCACCTGCTCCACTCCAACAATGACTACTACAACTCACCTGCTCCACTCCAACAATGACTACTACAACTCACCTGCTCCACTCCAACAATGACTACTACAACTCACCTGCTCTACTCCAATACTGACTACTACAACTCACCTGCACCACTCCAATACTGACTTCTACAACTCACCTGCTCTACTCCAATACTGACTACTACAACTCACCTGCTCTACTCCAACACTGACCACTACAACTCACCTGCTCTACTCCAATACTGACTACTACAACTCACCTGCTCTACTCCAACAATGACTACTACAACTCACCTGCTCCACTCCAACAATGACTACTACAACTCACCTGCTCCACTCCAACAATGACTACTACAACTCACCTGCTCTACTCCAATACTGACTTCTACAACTCACCTGCTCTACTCCAACACTGACCACTACAACTCACCTGCTCTACTCCAACACTGACCACTACAACTCACCTGCACCACTCCAACAATGACTACTACAACTCACCTGCTCTACTCCAACAATGACTACTACAACTCACCTGCTCTACTCCAACAATGACTACTACAACTCACCTGCTCTACTCCAACACTGACTACTACAACTCACCTGCTCTACTCCAACAATGACTACTACAACTCACCTGCTCTACTCCAACAATGACTACTACAACTCACCTGCTCTACTCCAATACTGACTACTACAACTCACCTGCTCTACTCCAATACTGACTACTACAACTCACCTGCTCTACTCCAACACTGACTACTACAACTCACCTGCTCTACTCCAACACTGACTACTACAACTCACCTGCTCTACTCCAATACTGACTACTACAACTCACCTGCTCTACTCCAATACTGACTACTACAACTCACCTGCTCTACTCCAACACTGACTACTACAACTCACCTGCTCTACTCCAACACTGACTACTACAACTCACCTGCTCTACTCCAATACTGACTACTACAACTCACCTGCTCTACTCCAATACTGACTACTACAACTCACCTGCTCCACTCCAACAATGACTACTACAACTCACCTGCTCCACTCCAACAATGACTACTACAACTCACCTGCTCCACTCCAACAATGACTACTACAACTCACCTGCTCTACTCCAATACTGACTACTACAACTCACCTGCACCACTCCAATACTGACTTCTACAACTCACCTGCTCTACTCCAATACTGACTACTACAACTCACCTGCTCTACTCCAACACTGACCACTACAACTCACCTGCTCTACTCCAATACTGACTACTACAACTCACCTGCTCTACTCCAATACTGACTACTACAACTCACCTGCTCTACTCCAACACTGACCACTACAACTCACCTGCTCTACTCCAATACTGACTACTACAACTCACCTGCTCTACTCCAACACTGACCACTACAACTCACCTGCTCTACTCCAATACTGACTACTACAACTCACCTGCTCTACTCCAACACTGACTACTACAACTCACCTGCTCTACTCCAATACTGACTACTACAACTCACCTGCTCTACTCCAATACTGACTACTACAACTCACCTGCTCTACTACAACACTGACTACTACAACTCACCTGCTCTACTCCAACACTGACTACTACAACTCACCTGCTCTACTCCAATACTGACTACTACAACTCACCTGCTCTACTCCAATACTGACTACTACAACTCACCTGCTCCACTCCAACAATGACTACTACAACTCACCTGCTCCACTCCAACAATGACTACTACAACTCACCTGCTCCACTCCAACAATGACTACTACAACTCACCTGCTCTACTCCAATACTGACTACTACAACTCACCTGCACCACTCCAATACTGACTTCTACAACTCACCTGCTCTACTCCAATACTGACTACTACAACTCACCTGCTCTACTCCAACACTGACCACTACAACTCACCTGCTCTACTCCAATACTGACTACTACAACTCACCTGCTCTACTCCAACAATGACTACTACAACTCACCTGCTCCACTCCAACAATGACTACTACAACTCACCTGCTCCACTCCAACAATGACTACTACAACTCACCTGCTCTACTCCAATACTGACTTCTACAACTCACCTGCTCTACTCCAACACTGACCACTACAACTCACCTGCTCTACTCCAACACTGACCACTACAACTCACCTGCACCACTCCAACAATGACTACTACAACTCACCTGCTCTACTCCAACAATGACTACTACAACTCACCTGCTCTACTCCAACAATGACTACTACAACTCACCTGCTCTACTCCAACACTGACTACTACAACTCACCTGCTCTACTCCAACAATGACTACTACAACTCACCTGCTCTACTCCAACAATGACTACTACAACTCACCTGCTCTACTCCAATACTGACTACTACAACTCACCTGCTCTACTCCAATACTGACTACTACAACTCACCTGCTCTACTCCAACACTGACTACTACAACTCACCTGCTCTACTCCAACACTGACTACTACAACTCACCTGCTCTACTCCAATACTGACTACTACAACTCACCTGCTCTACTCCAATACTGACTACTACAACTCACCTGCTCTACTCCAACACTGACTACTACAACTCACCTGCTCTACTCCAACACTGACTACTACAACTCACCTGCTCTACTCCAATACTGACTACTACAACTCACCTGCTCTACTCCAATACTGACTACTACAACTCACCTGCTCCACTCCAACAATGACTACTACAACTCACCTGCTCCACTCCAACAATGACTACTACAACTCACCTGCTCCACTCCAACAATGACTACTACAACTCACCTGCTCTACTCCAATACTGACTACTACAACTCACCTGCACCACTCCAATACTGACTTCTACAACTCACCTGCTCTACTCCAATACTGACTACTACAACTCACCTGCTCTACTCCAACACTGACCACTACAACTCACCTGCTCTACTCCAATACTGACTACTACAACTCACCTGCTCTACTCCAATACTGACTACTACAACTCACCTGCTCTACTCCAACACTGACCACTACAACTCACCTGCTCTACTCCAATACTGACTACTACAACTCACCTGCTCTACTCCAACACTGACCACTACAACTCACCTGCTCTACTCCAATACTGACTACTACAACTCACCTGCTCTACTCCAACACTGACCACTAAAACTCACCTGCTCTACTCCAATACTGACTACTACAACTCACCTGCTCTACTCCAACACTGACCACTACAACTCACCTGCTCTACTCCAACACTGACTACTACAACTCACCTGCTCTACTCCAACACTGACCACTACAACTCACCTGCACCACTCCAACAATGACTACTACAACTCACCTGCTCTACTCCAACAATGACTACTACAACTCACCTGCTCTACTCCAATACTGACTACTACAACTCACCTGCTCTACTCCAATACTGACTACTACAACTCACCTGCTCTACTCCAACACTGACCACTACAACTCACCTGCTCTACTCCAACACTGACTACTACAACTCACCTGCTCTACTCCAACACTGACTACTACAACTCACCTGCTCTACTCCAACACTGACCACTACAACTCACCTGCACCACTCCAATACTGACTACTAGAATTCACCTGCTCTACTCCAATACTGACTACTACAACTCACCTGCTCTACTCCAATACTGACTACTACAACTCACCTGCTCTACTCCAACACTGACCACTACAACTCACCTGCACCACTCCAATACTGACTACTACAACTCACCTGCACCACTCCAACAATGACTACTACAACTCACCTGCACCACTCCAATACTGACTACTACAACTCACCTGCTCTACTCCAATACTGACTACTACAACTCACCTGCTCTACTCCAACACTGACCACTACAACTCACCTGCTCTACTCCAACACTGACTACTACAACTCACCTGCTCTACTCCAACACTGACCACTACAACTCACCTGCTCTACTCCAATACTGACTACTACAACTCACCTGCTCTACTCCAACACTGACCACTACAACTCACCTGCTCTACTCCAACACTGACTACTACAACTCACCTGCTCTACTCCAACACTGACCACTACAACTCACCTGCTCTACTCCAATACTGACTACTACAACTCACCTGCTCTACTCCAACACTGACCACTACAACTCACCTGCACCACTCCAACAATGACTACTACAACTCACCTGCTCTACTCCAACAATGACTACTACAACTCACCTGCTCTACTCCAACAATGACTACTACAACTCACCTGCTCTACTCCAACACTGACCACTACAACTCACCTGCTCTACTCCAACAATGACTACTACAACTCACCTGCTCTACTCCAACAATGACTACTACAACTCACCTGCTCTACTCCAATACTGACTACTACAACTCACCTGCTCTACTCCAATACTGACTACTACAACTCACCTGCTCTACTCCAATACTGACTACTACAACTCACCTGCTCTACTCCAACACTGACTACTACAACTCACCTGCTCTACTCCAACACTGACTACTACAACTCACCTGCTCTACTCCAATACTGACTACTACAACTCACCTGCTCTACTCCAATACTGACTACTACAACTCACCTGCTCTACTCCAACACTGACTACTACAACTCACCTGCTCTACTCCAACACTGACTACTACAACTCACCTGCTCTACTCCAATACTGACTACTACAACTCACCTGCTCTACTCCAATACTGACTACTACAACTCACCTGCTCTACTCCAACACTGACTACTACAACTCACCTGCTCTACTCCAACACTGACTACTACAACTCACCTGCTCTACTCCAATACTGACTACTACAACTCACCTGCTCTACTCCAATACTGACTACTACAACTCACCTGCTCTACTCCAATACTGACTACTACAACTCACCTGCTCTACTCCAACACTGACTACTACAACTCACCTGCTCTACTCCAACACTGACTACTACAACTCACCTGCTCTACTCCAATACTGACTACTACAACTCACCTGCTCTACTCCAATACTGACTACTACAACTCACCTGCTCTACTCCAACACTGACTACTACAACTCACCTGCTCTACTCCAATACTGACTACTACAACTCACCTGCTCTACTCCAATACTGACTACTACAACTCACCTGCTCTACTCCAATACTGACTACTACAACTCACCTGCTCTACTCCAACACTGACTACTACAACTCACCTGCTCTACTCCAATACTGACTACTACAACTCACCTGCTCTACTCCAATACTGACCACTACAACTCACCTGCTCTACTCCAATACTGACTACTACAACTCACCTGCTCTACTCCAATACTGACTACTACAACTCACCTGCTCTACTCCAATACTGACTACTACAACTCACCTGCTCTACTCCAATACTGACTACTACAACTCACCTGCACCACTCCAATACTGACTACTAGAATTCACCTGCTCCACTCAGACAATGACTACTACAATTCACCAACTCCACTCCAGTACTGACTAATACAACTCACCTGCTCCACTCCAGTACTGTCTAATACAACTCACCTGCTCCACTCAAACTGACTATTAAAACTCACCTGCTGCCATCCAACACTATCTACTACAACTCACCTGCTCCACTCAAACTGACTATTAAAACTCACCTGCTGCCATCCAACACTATCTACTACATCTCACTGGCTCCACTCCAACACTGTCAACTAAAACTCACCTTTTCCACACCAATACTGACTACTAAAACCCACCTGCTCCACTCCAATAATGACTACTACAACTCACCTGCTCTGTGGTCTATGGTCTATAGTATATTGTCTATAGTATATGGTCTATAGTCTACCTGCTAATAACACCTGGACCTTAGACCTTTCCCCCAGCTCCTACCCATTCATCTGGACCTTATACCTTCCTCCAGCTCCTACCCATTCATCTGGACCATAGACCTTCCCCCAGCTCCTACCCATTCATCTGAACCATAGACCTTCCCCCAGCTCCTACCCATTCATCTGGACCATAGACCTTCCCCCAGCTCCTACCAATTCATCTGGACCATAGACCTTCCCCCAGCTCCTACCCATTCATCTGGACCATAGACCTTCCCCCAGCTCCTACCCATTCATCTGGACCATAGACCTTCCCCCAGCTCCTACCCATTCATCTGGACCATAGACCTTCCCCCAGCTCCTACCCATTCATCTGGACCATAGACCTTCCCCCAGCTCCTACCCATTCATCTGGACCATAGACCTTCCCCCAACTCCTACCCATTCATCTGGACCATAGACCTTCCCCCAGCTCCTACCTATTCATCTGGACCATAGACCTTCCCCCAGCTCCTACCAATTCATCTGAACTATAGACCTTCGCCCAGCTCCTACCCATTCATCTGGACCATAGACCTTCCCCCAGCTCCTACCCATTCATCTGGACCATAGACCTTCCCCCAGCTCCTACCCATTCATCTGGACCATAGACCTTCCCCCAACTCCTACCCATTCATCTGGACCATAGACCTTCCCCCAGCTCCTACCTATTCATCTGGACCATAGACCTTCCCCCAGCTCCTACCAATTCATCTGAACTATAGACCTTCGCCCAGCTCCTACCCATTCATCTGGACCATAGACCTTCCCCCAGCTCCTACCCATTCATCTGGACCATAGACCTTCCCCCAGCTCCTACCTATTCATCTGGACCATAGACCTTCCCCCAGCTCCTACCAATTCAGTGTTTGCAGATTTGACAGAAAGATAAGTGTAGTGACAAAAGGATAGCTAGATGCTCCACTAAGCTCATCTAGAGGCTATAGGTGAAACCATACACCTGTCTGATTTCTTCAGGTCAAACACTGAAGTGGTACCGTAGGGACTAAGGCTTGTTCCTGGACTGGGCTGTAAGATGACGGTTGTCCTCATTAGTTAGCAGCATATCATGAACAACACGTCTTTTTCTTTTTCCTTCTCCTCTCTCTCCATTTCTCTCTCTTCTATCACATAGCTCTATTGATGATTAAATATTCCTTAATCGTTACATGCTCTAACCTCCTATATTCCTCTTTCTTCTCTGCTCTACTTCACCACCCCTGTCTGTGCCCCCATCTTTCTATCCCTCTCCTCTCAACCCAGCATTACCTGCGGCGACCAGCCAAGGTCTCCTCAGGATCGTAAGGTAAAGGCTGTGGGTTGCGGGACACCTGGGCAGCAGGGTTCTGGTCAGGAAAGGGCGCCACTGAGCGAGACACACGCTGGGGGGCGTGGCCACACGTACTGCTCACCTGGAGGGAGGGATGAAGGGAGAGTGTCAAGGACAGCGGGAGAGGTAACCATAAGAGACTGGACATACTATACATAGTAAATCATATCATTATCTAGTAGTATCAACTCACATTGATACATCTTATCATTATCTAGTATTATGTTGTCACTCATATTGTTACCCCCAGTTCAGCTCCTCTGTTGTTGTCTCTCATATTGTTACCCCCAGTTCAGCTCCTCTGTTGTCACTCATATTGTTACCCCCAGTTCAGCTCCTCTGTTGTTGTCCCTCATATTGTTACCCCCAGTTCAGCTCCTCTGTTGTTGTCCCTCATATTGTTACCCCCAGTTCAGCTCCTCTGTTGTTGTCCCTCATATTGTTACCCCCAGTTCAGCTCCTCTGTTGTTGTCTCTCATATTGTTACCCCCAGTTCAGCTCCTCTGTTGTTGTCTCTCATATTGTTACCCCCAGTTCAGCTCCTCTGTTGTTGTCACTCATTTTGTTACCCCCAGTTCAGCTCCTCTGTTGTTGTCCCTCATATTGTTACCCCCAGTTCAGCTCCTCTGTTGTTGTCCCTCATATTGTTACCCCCAGTTCAGCTCCTCTGTTGTTGTCCCTCATATTGTTACCCCCAGTTCAGCTCCTCTGTTGTTGTCTCTCATATTGTTACCCCCAGTTCAGCTCCTCTGTTGTTGTCCCTCATATTGTTACCCCCTATTCAGCTCCTCTATCCTCTGTTGTTGTCTGTTATTGTTTGTTTATTTTGGGGAGAAATAAGAGGGGATTTGCATAACAAACCAGTCACTGTTTCCTCTGCCTGTGCTGTTTCTGGTTTGTTTATTTTGTAATCACAACCCTCCACAAAGCGTCGGCATGAAACCGACGAGGACTCTCGTTCTCTAGCTTCTTCCCCGGGATAAACAATTTTTTTTCCCAATGCAGGACGACACAATAATAACTAAGAAACGTATTTCTCTGTGTCTGGGAGATAATGGAGTCATGCCATTCTTTTCAGGTGCAATAAAAATGCAAATGTCTGTTAATGTTTAGCTTGTGGTTTAATGATTTAGAGCTGGTTTAATTTCCCCGGGGGATACCGGCCAGGGCTAAATTCTGCCTTGTAATGTTAACAGCTAATTGTGACTAGCTCCCCTTAAGTGAATCCACTGGCTGTGTGTGTGTGTGTGTGTGTGTGTGTGTGTGTGTGTGTGTGTGTGTGTGTGTGTGTGTGTGTGTGTGTGTGTGTGTGTGTGTGTGTGTGTGTGTGTGTGTGTGTGTGTGTGTGTGTGTGTAGCCTGCCAATGATGCTGGTGCTGCATACTGATAGAGCACAGGAGCAGGGCTGGATGTCTTTATCAGGGAACCGGGAAGACACACACGCACACAGACTCATACATACAGACAAGCCAATAAGTTATTACACACTTACTTATACACACACTCATGAAGTGGATTTTAATTGAACGTAATGTAGGAACACACTTACACACACACACGCACACACTGACACACTGATCAGCCGAAGGACATCATCATCAGCATTAATGAATACAGTCTCTCTACACAAGGACACAGACAGACAGGCAGGCAGGCAGGCAGGCAGGCAGGTGGACAGGCAGTCAGGCAGATTGGCATGCGGCAGGCAGACAGACAGACAGACAGTCAGACAAACAGAGAGATAAAAAGACAGGCAGGCAGGTAGGTAGTCAGACAAACAGACAGATTGGCAGGCAAGCAGACAGTAAACCAAACAGACCGACTGGCAGGTACCCCCACTGGAGGCACACCCCTCAGTGTGCTGACGGGGTACCCCATCCTAACATGTCTGCTATCAGGCTCCTATCTCCTGGTTTGTGTCCAAATGGATAATATTAAGTACATTCCTTCTATTTACAACAGGAGTATAGCCTACCTGGCACCCATGAAAATGAACCACAGGAAAAGTGTCCTCTTTTCTCTATTTAAGTGCATAGGTGACATAGATTTCCGCTGCCCCTGTTTCGAGACAGGTGCATGAAAATGGTCCATTCTAAAACAAAACAAATTTCACACATTATATAGTGTTTGTGAAGACAAGATTAAATCAAGAAGAGTGTGATGGGTGACAATATTAGCCTATCATTTTTTTTTTTTAATGAAGCGCAATAATACGCTTTACAACTGTATTGCCTAACTGGCATACATACACAGCGTATGAGTTTCAAATTTGGAGAAGACCATTTTCACCATAAAATGCACCCTTATAATAAAAGCATTACATGAACAATCTCATTTGCAGTCACTTTTGAGAATGGTGTTCTCCTGCTAATGGTACACTTACTGCTATGTGCATATTGCTGCACTTATAATGTGAAGAAATAGCCTCATAGTTTATCAAAATTTTAAGCTAAACGTTCTCGTCTGTTGAGTCTGAATCATTGCTTGAAACAGGTTTTTGATGTTAGTGGTGGAATTAATTTGGGATGTATCGCATCCCACAACTGTCCTAGACTATGTTTAGAATATTTATTTCTTGCACAGAATAGAATAGGTTAACCTTTACCAAGGGGAATAGTAGATTGACATCGGCTAGTGCTTTTGAAGTTCGTTAGGCCTACTCATCTTGTTGGCTGCCAAAAAGTAAATGTGGACAGTTCCTCAAATATCTTCAATATTCACCCTCGGAATTGGATAAGGACAAGCGCAGTTGCGTCCCCGATGTGTCTATCTTCACTTGTAGCCTGTGAGAAAGACCCGATCACGTGAAAGAGAGCCATGTGAGTGAAAGAGAGCTATGTGAGTGAGAGGTGCTTCGGCAAACAGCCAAGAGAAGGGAATTTTAAATATTATATTCAGTTCAAGGGCACAATGGCCACTGGCCGCAAAAGGCATGGATTTATTTTGGGGGCAATACGGCCACACAAATCAAATCAAATTGTATTGGTCACATGCACTGAATACAACAGGTAGACCTTATAGTGAAATGCTTACTTACAAGCCCTTAAGCAACAATGCAGTTTTAAGGAAAAAGAGTGTTAAGTAAAAAATTAATAAATAAAAAATAAGAATAAATATAACAAATAATTAAAGAGCAGCGGTAAAATAACAGTAGCGAGGCTATATACATTGGTTACTGGTACAGAGTCAATGTGCGGGGCCACAGGTTAGTCGAGGTAATTGAGGTAATATGTACATGTAGGCAGTTAAAGTGACTATGCAAGATAATAAACAGAGTAGCATCAGCGTAAAAGAAGGGGTGGGGGGGACAATGCAAATAGTCTGGGTAGCCGTGAGGTAGCAGAGAGAACAGTCTATGACTAGGGTGGCTGGAGTCTTTGACAATATTTAGCGCCTTCCTCTGACACTGCCTGGTATAGAGGTCCAGGATGGCAGGAAGCTTGGCTCCATTGATGTACTGGGCTGTACGCACTACCCTCTGTAGTGCCATACCAGGCAGTGATGTAACCCGTCAGGATGCTCTTGATGGTGCAGCTGAATAACTTTTTGAGGATCTGAGGACCCATGCCAAATCTTTTCAGTCTCCTGAGGGGGAATAGGCTTTGTCGTGTCCTCTTCACGACTGTCTTGGTGTGATTGGACCATGATAGTTTGTTGGTGATGTGGACACCAAGGAACTTGAAGCTCTCAAAGTGCTCCACTACAGCCCCGTCGATGAGAATGAGGGCGTGCTCGGTCCTCCTTTTCCTGTAGTCCACAATCACCTCCTTTGTCTTGATCACGTTGAGGGAGAGGTTGTTATCCTGGCACCACATTGCCAGGTCTCTGACCTCCTCCCTATAGGCTGTCTCGTTGTTGTTGGTGATCAGGCCTACCACTGTTGTGTCGCCAGCAAACTTAATGATCGTGTTGGAGTCGAGCCTGGCCGTGCAGTCATGAGTGAACAGGGAGTACAGGAGGGGACTGAGCATGCACCCCTGAGGGACCCCTGTGTTGAGGATCAGCGTGGCAGATGTGTTGTTACCTACCCTTACCACCTGGGGGCAGCCCGTCAGAAAGTCCAGGATCCAGTTGCAGAGGGAAGAGTTCAGTCCCAGGGTCCTTAGCTTACGCTTCAATCACACTGACAGCGTCACTGCATTTTGGTACACCAGATTTACATTCATTTCCAATGAAACACTGCGTTTGCCTTTCAGCATTGCGTTGCAGAGGCAGTTGCAGTGTGTTCGGTGTAGTGCATATGTTGGATTTATCAAACGTATGTGTCAAACTGTATGTGTAGACGGCTTGACATAAATGGTAGCAGAAGGTGAATGTTGAACTTTTGTTGCATACTATCCATACTATTTTGCGCAATGATGCATTAGTGATGAGCTTTGTGGGCACTATGGCATTAAACGCTGAGCTGTAGACAATGAATAGCATTCTCACGAAGGTGTTCCTTTTGTCCAGGTGGGAAAGGGCAGTGTGGAGTGCAATAGAGATTGCATCATCTGTGGATCTGTTGGTGCGGTATGCACATTGGAGTGGGTCTAGGGTTTCTGGGATAATGGTGTTGATGTGAGCCATGACCAGCCTTTCAAAGCCCTTCATGGCTACAGACGTGAGTGCTAAGGGTCGGTAGTAATTTAGGAAGGTTACCTTAGTGTTCTTGGGCACAGAGACTATGGTGGTCTGCTTGAAACATGTTCGTATTATTGACTCAGTTGAAAATGTCAGTGAAGACACTTGCCAGTTGGTCAGCACATGCTTGGAGTACACATCCTGGTAATCCATCTGGCCCTGCGGCCTTGTTGACCTGTTTATAGGTCTTACTCACATCGACTATGGAGAGAGTGATCACACAGTCATCCGGAAAAGCTGATGCTCTCATGCATGCTTCAGTGTTGCTAGCCTTGAAGAGAGCATAGAAGTAATTTAGCTTGTCTGGTAGGGGCAGCTAGCGGCTGTGCTTCCCTTTGTAGTCTGTAATAGTTTGCAAGCCCTGCCACATCCGACGAGCGTCGGAGCCGGAGTAGTATGATTAGATCTTAGTCTTGTATTGACGCTTTGCCTGTTTGATCGTTCGTTGGAGGGTTATAAGCGTCCGGGTTAGAGTCCCGCTCCTTAAAAGAGGCAGCTCTACCCTTTAGCTCAGTGCTGATGTTGCCTGTAATCCATGGCTTCTGGTTGTGGTATGTACGTATGGTTACTGTGGGGATTATGTCATCGATGCACTTATTGATGAAGCCAGTGACTAATGTGGTGTACTATGGCCATCGTAAGAATCCCAGAACATATTCTAGTCTGTGCTTTCAAAACAGTCCTGTAGCTTAGCATCTGCATCATTGGACCACTTCTTTATTGACCGAGTCACTTGTGCTTCCTGCTTTCATTTTTGTTTGTAAGCCGGAATCAGGAGGATACAATTATGGTCAGATTTGCCAAATGGAGGGTGAGGGAGAGCTTTGTATGCGTCTCTGTGATTGACGGACCAAGGCACATTGTGTGTGTTGGGTTCCACATCTTTACCTTGGAACTTGAACAAAAACAATAATCATATGACGAAAGTGAAGAACAGAGCGCGCATCAGCACAGCGCACATCAGCATTCAACAAAACAATATCCTACAAAGCAGGTAGGAGAAAGGGCTTCCTAAATATGATCCCCAATTAGAGGCAACGATTACCAGCTGCCTCTAATTGGGAACCATACAACCCAGCCACATAGAAAGTCAATGACTAGAACACTCCCCCCTAGTCACGCTCTGACCTAAACACCATAGAGAACCGAGGGCTCTCTATGGTCAGGGCGTGACACCGGGAGATGCTAAATATGTTTATGTTAATTAACGGTCAATTCCGTGAGACCGGCAGTTATTTGCTTGACAATCACCGGCTGACAATTTCATGACTGCCACAGCCCTGACACACACACACACACACACACACACACACACACACACACACACACACACACACACACACACACACACACACACACACACACACACACACACACACACACACACACACACACACACACAGCCAGCCTGCATACACACTCCCTGGCCAGACACTCATCCTCCCCATCTCCATCAGTGTAATTATGCATGTCAAATGGTGCCCTATTTCCTTTATAGTGCACTACTTTTGACCGGAGCCCTATGGACCCTGGTCAGAAGTAGTGCACTGAATAGGAATAATGTGTCATTTGGAACACAATTTCTCCTCCAGCTTTACACACTCAAACACAGGCCATGATTAATGTGATTGGAGCTTGACTTCACTCTTTGTTCGTGTGTTCCACAATCCCCACAGTTGTGGCACAGGATAGAGACTGATTCAGCACCCCCCCCTCCACCTCCACCTCCCCTACCAATTGTTTCAGTATCTTCAAGGAAGGGGCTCATTAGCGTGGGTATTAATATCACTCATGGCTGGACCAGCACAGCCAACAGGAGAGGTGGGGAAGAGATAAGGGCTGTCTTAGAGTAAGAGAAAGCCCTGAAATATCCCATTTTATCTGCACCCAACAGCCAGCATCCTCAACTAGGGAGGGAGCACTGCCTGTACACACACACACACACACACCTACATGCACACCTGTTAAACATGCACATGGTATTATACACATGGTAATTTACATAAACCCATGCACACCTACACCAAACTTAGAACTTAAACCCACCCAAACTAAGTGCCATTGTTCTTCTAATGCCAATACAAGTTTCTGACACATGACAAACAAGCATGTTTTACGCTCCTGGTCTAAAGTAGTATGCTATATCGGGAATAGAGTGCCATTTGGGACGCAACCCAGATAATTGTGTCATATTAAGGGGACAGGCCCGGTTCCATTGCTCTTTCCCTCTGGAATGTTACATAGAGATTTGTCAGTTCCCTCATACTTCTGTCTCACCACTAAAACCTATTTCCCATCTTCCTTTACAGGAGAGGGGTCACAGGGTGATGGATGCCTCCCCACTCTCCTCTCCTCCTCCATCCCCTAGGGCTCTCACTTCAAACTCTCTCTACTTCTCTCGACTTCTCTCTCTCTCGCTCTCTCTCTCTCTCTCTCTCTCTCTCCCTCTCTTTGTCGCCGTTTCTCACTCACTTCTGCTCAGTAACTGGTAAAAATAGAGCTTCATAAATCATGCATCTTCTCTCACAGCAGTGTGTGTGTGTGTGAGAGAGAGAGGCAGGCAGGGAGAGAGAGAGAAAGAGAGAGGAATGGAGAGATGAAATATAGACAGAAGAGGGGAAGCAGATGATATCAAACTGCGAGAGAGGGACAAAGTGGCAATGTGGTGACTGGTGAATGGGTTCAGACCCCAGGCTCTTGGCTGCCCTCTCTCTTTCTCTCCCCTTTGTTCTCTCATTCCCCCTACTCTCTCTCTCGCTCTCCTTCTCCCTCTCACCCTATCCCTCTCTCTCACTCTCTCACCCTCTCTCTCTGTCTCTCTCCTTGCCCATCTCTCTCCCTGCCCATCTCTCTCTCTCTCTCTCTCTCTCTCTCTCTCTCTCTCTCTCTCTCTGTCGGTCTCTCCCTCACGGTCTCTTTCTTGGTCACTCTTTCCCTCTCAATCTTTCCCTCTCTGATCTATGGGTGCAGGGCCTGGTTCATAGCAGGGTTATGTTGAGGGGTAGAGATGACTGTTATCACTGTGGAGAGTGTGAGCCCTGGACAATTTGTGATCACTTATAGCAGACAGAGATCATGTTTCAAGATAGATGGTCTGCATCCCAAATTACACCCTTTTCCCTATATAGTGCACTAGGGTTGGGCCGTATCCAAATTGTCATACTCTCATGCCGCCATACCGTTTCTGTATCACAAGGAGCACTATTTCTTAATAAACTTATTTGGGAAAGGGGGCAGTATTGAGTAGCTTGGATTAATAAGGAGCCCAGAGTAAACTGCCTGCTACTCAGGCCCAAAAGCTAGAATTAGCATATAATTAGTGGATTTGGATAGAAGACACTCTGAAGTTTCTAAAACTGATGTCTGTGAGTATAACATATCTCATATGGCAGGCAAAAACCTGAGAAAAAATCCAACCAGGAAGTGGGAAATCTGAGGTTTGTAGTTTTTCAAGTCTTTGCCTATCCAATATACAGTGTCTATGGGATCATATTGCACTTTCTAAGGCTTCCACTGGATGTCAACAGTCTTTAGAACCTTGTTTCAGGCTTCTACTGTGAAGGGGGAGAGAATAAGAGCTGTTTGACTTAGAGGTCTGGCAGAATGCCATGAGCTCAGTCAGGCACGCGGCCGTGAGAGCGAGCTCTGTTCCTTCATTTCTGAAGACAAAGGAATTGTCCGGTTGAAACATTATTGAAGATTTATGATAAAAACATCCTAAAGATTGATTCTATACATCGTTTGACATGTTTCTACGAACTGTAATATACATTTTGGGACTTTTCGTCTGAACTAATTGCTCGCATTTGGATTACCGGGCTAAACGTGCAAACAAAAAGGAGGTATTTGGACATAAATTATGGACTTTATCAAACAAAACAAACATTTATTGTGGAACTGGGATTCCTGGGAGTGCATTCCGATGAAAATCATCAAAGGTAAGTAAATATTTATAACGCTATTTCTGAGTTTTGTGACACCTCTCCATCTTTGGAAAATGGCTATATGTTTTTCTGTGACTTGGCGCTGACCAAACATAATCACAAGGTGTGCTTTCGCTGTAAAGCCTTTTTGAAATCTGACACAGCGGTTGCATTAAGGAGAAGTTTATCTTTAATTGTGTGTTTAACACTTGTATCTTTTATCAATGTTTATGATGAGTATTTCTGTAATTTGATGTGGCTCTCTGCACTTTCACCAGATGTTTGTTTGAGACAATGCATTTCTGAACATAACACACCAATTTCAAATGAGGTTTTTGGACATAAAGATGAACTTTATCGAACAAAACACACATTTATTGTCTAACATGGAGTCCTGGAAGTGCCATCCGGTGAAGATCATCAAAGGTTAGATTAATGTTAATGCTATTTCTGAGTTTTGTGACACCTCTCCTTCTTTGGAAAATGGCTGTATGTTTTCTGTGACTTGGTGCTGACCTAACATAATCTCAACGTGTGCTTTCGCCGTAAAGCCTTTTGAAATCAAACACTGTGGCTGGATTAACGAGAAGTTTATCTTTAAAATTGTGTATAATACTTGTATGTTTGAGGAATTTTAATGATGAGATTTCTGTTGTTTTGAATTTGGCGCCCTGCAATTTCACTGGCTGTTGGACGCTAGCGTCCCACATATCCCAGTGCAGTTAATAAAAACTAAATATATAATAATAAAACAAAATAAATTGAGGCACAAAACAATTTAAGGGTCTATTGGAGTACCAAACTTGTACGCATGTGCAGAGCATTGCTCTAGAATATTGGACTGTTGGCATTCATACTTTTAGAATTCTCAGTGCAGCTAAAGCAAATATCTCCAACTGTCAACACATTCAAGCCTATAGTGTACTAGGGGTCCATATGGGCCCATAGGGCTCTGGTCAATGTAGTTTACTATAGGGAAAAGGATGCCATTTGGGAAACAGACATGGGCTGGAGTCAGGAGAGCCTCTTTATATTACACTTCCAGGGCTCTTCTGGTTGGACAGGGCCTGGCTCTTAAACTGGACAAGCATGTCAGTGAGGAAAACGTGTACAAACAAGTCCCACTGTAACGATCGTCGTGGGTTGAAGAAGGTGAGGACCAAGGTGCAGCGTGGTATGTGTCCATTTTTATTTAATGAACACAGAAATAACAAAAATATCAAATGGAACGATACAAAACATAGAATTAAAGAAACTAGAATGCCCACCCGAGTCACACCCTGGCCTAACCAAAATAGAGAATAAAAGCCTCTCTATGGCCAGGGCGTGACAGTTTTACTCTGGTTCCTTGACAGTTTTACTGGAAGGTTTCATTAATGCTCTGAGAACAGAATTTGAGAACATGACTTGAAATAGAACTATGAAGAAACATTCATGCCGAAATACTGAAATTCCCACAGACAAATGTTGTTTCATAACATTCTCTGAACTATTTGAACATTCCCAAGGTCAAACGAGTTGGAGAACATTCCTAGAACATTATCTTTATTAAATCTTTATGTAGCCATGTTTGAACTTTTTGTAGAAATCTTTGAACTTTTACAAAACGTTCTCTTAAAGAAATGAAATACAAAGAAAATCATGTTTATTTGTTAAGTTCCTTAAATGTGCGCTGAGATTCTTCCAAAGCCAAGAAACTATCCTGCACCATTCCCAGAAAGTTGTGGGAAGATTGTATGCAAAATAGGACAGCCACGCTCTCACCGAGCTCTAAGAAACATTTTTAGTTCTCAGAACGTTATGCGCCAGCTAGTTGGTGTACAGACACACAGTAGTTGTGATTTTACTATGCATTATGTTATTAAGGTTTCAGGCCCCATTCTCATCGATGGGGCTGTAGCGGAGCAGGTTGAGAGCTTCAAGCTTCTTGGTGTCCACATCCACAACAAACTATCATGGTTCAAGCACACCAACAGTCGTGAAGAGGGCACGGCAAAGCCTATTCTCCCCTCAGGAGACAATTCCTGACATTTAATCCTAGTAAAAACCCCTGTTTTAGGTCAATTAGTATTACATTTTTATTGGAAGAATGTGAAATATCAGAATAATAGTAGAGAGAATGATTTATTTCAATCAAATTTTAATCAAATCAAATCAAATTTTATTTGTCACATACACATGGTTAGCAGATGTTAATGCGAGTTTAGTGAAATGCTTGTGCTTGTAGTTCCGACAATGCAGTAATAACAAGTAATCTAACTAACAATTCCAAAACTACTGTCTTGTACACAGTGTAAGGGGATAAAGAATATGTACATAAGGATATATGAATGAGTGATGGCACAGAGCAGCATAGGCAAGATACAGTAGATGGTATCGAGTACAGTATGTACAAATGAGATGAGTATGTAAACAAAGTGGCATAGTTTAAAGTGGCTAGTGATACATGTATTACATAAGGATACAGTCGATGATATAGAGTACAGTATATACGTATGCATATGAGATGAATAATGTAGGGTAAGTAACATTATATAAGGTAGCATTGTTTAAAGTGGCTAGTGATATATTTACATAATTTCCCATCAATTCCCATTATTAAAGTGGCTGGAGTTGAGTCAGTGTCAGTGTGTTGGCAGCAGCCACTCAGTGTTAGTGGTCCCAGCTTTGATGCACCTGTACTGACCTTGCCTTCTGGATGATAGCGGGGTGAACAGGCAGTGGCTCGAGTGGTTGATGTCCTTGATGATCTTTATGGCCTTCCTGTGACATCGGGTGGTGTAGGTGTCCTGGAGGGCAGGTAGTTTGCCCCCGGTGATGCGTTGTGCAGACCTCACTACCCTCTGGAGAGCCTTACGGTTGAGGGCGGTGCAGTTGCCATACCAGGCGGTGATACAGCCCGCCAGGATGCTCTCGATTGTGCATCTGTAGAAGTTTGTGAGTGCTTTTGGTGACAAGCCAAATTTCTTCAGCCTCCTGAGGTTGAAGAGGCGCTGCTGCGCCTTCTTCACGATGCTGTCTGTGTGAGTGGACCAATTCAGTTTGTCTGTGATGTGTATGCCGAGGAACTTAAAACTTGCTACCCTCTCCACTACTGTTCCATCGATGTGGATAGGGGGGTGTTCCCTCTGCTGTTTCCTGAAGTCCACAATCAGCTCCTTAGTTTTGTTGACGTTGAGTGTGAGGTTATTTTTCTGACACCACACTCCGAGGGCCCTCACCTCCTCCCTGTAGGCCGTCTCGTCGTTGTTGGTAATCAAGCCTACCACTGTTGTGTCGTCCGCAAACTTGATGATTGAGTTGGAGGCGTGCGTGGCCACGCAGTCGTGGGTGAACAGGGAGTACAGGAGAGGGCTCAGAATGCACCCTTGTGGGGCCCCAGTGTTGAGGATCAGCGGGGAGGAGATGTTGTTGCCTACCCTCACCACCTGGGGGCGGCCCGTCAGGAAGTCCAGTACCCAGTTGCACAGGGCGGGGTCGAGACCCAGGGTCTCGAGCTTGATGACGAGCTTAGAGGGTACTATGGTGTTGAATGCCGAGCTGTAGTCGATGAACAGCATTCTCACATAGGTATTCCTCTTGTCCAGATGGGTTAGGGCAGTGTGCAGTGTGGTTGAGATTGCATCGTCTGTGGACCTATTTGGGCGGTAAGCAAATTGGAGTGGGTCTAGGGTGTCAGGTAGGGTGGAGGTGATATGGTCCTTGACTAGTCTCTCAAAGCACTTCATGATGACGGATGTGAGTGCTACGGGGCGGTAGTCGTTTAGCTCAGTTACCTTAGCTTTCTTGGGAACAGGAACAATGGTGGCCCTCTTGAAGCATGTGGGAACAGCAGACTGGTATAGGGATTGATTGAATATGTCCGTAAACACACCGGCCAGCTGGTCTGCGCATGCTCTGAGGGCGCGGCTGGGGATGCCGTCTGGGCCTGCAGCCTTGCAAGGGTTAACACGTTTAAATGTCTTACTCACCTCGGCTGCAGTGAAGGAGAGACCGCATGTTTTCGTTGCAGGCCGTGTCAGTGGCACTGTATTGTCCTCAAAGCGGGCAAAAAAGTTATTTAGTCTGCCTGGGAGCAAGACATCCTGGTCCGTGACTGGGCTGGATTTCTTCCTGTAGTCCGTGATTGACTGTAGACCCTGCCACATGCCCCTTGTGTCTGAGCCGTTGAATTGAGATTCTACTTTGTCTCTGTACTGGCGCTTAGCTTGTTTGATAGCCTTGCGGAGGGAATAGCTGCACTGTTTGTATTCAGTCATGTTACCAGACACCTTGCCCTGATTAAAAGCAGTGGATCGCGCTTTCAGTTTCACACGAATGCTGCCATCAATCCACGGTTTCTGGTTAGGGAATGTTTTAATCGTTGCTATGGGAACGACATCTTCAACGCACGTTCTAATGAACTCGCACACCGAATCAGCGTATTCGTCAATGCTGTTATCTGACGCAATACGAAACATCTCCCAGTCCACGTGATGGAAGCAGTCTTGGAGTGTGGAGTCGGCTTGGTCGGACAAGCGTTGGACAGACCTCAGCGTGGCAGCCTCTTGTTTTAGTTTCTGTCTGTAGGCAGGGATCAACAAAATGGAGTCGTGGTCAGCTTTTCCGAAAGGGGGGCGGGGCAGGGACCTTATATGCGTCGCGGAAGTTAGAGTAACAATGATCCAAGGTCTTTCCACCCCTGGTTGCGCAATCGATATGCTGATAAAATTTAGGGAGTCTTGTTTTCAGATTAGCCTTGTTAAAATCCCCAGCTACAATGAATGCAGCCTCCGGATAAATCGTTTCCAGTTTGCAGAGAGTTAAATAAAGTTTGTTCAGAGCCATCGATGTGTCTGCTTGGGGGGGATATATACGGCTGTGATTATAATCGAAGAGAATTCTCTTGGTAGATAATGCGGTCTACATTTGATTGTGAGAAATTCTAAATCAGGTGAACAGAAGAATTTGAGTTCCTGTATGTTTCTTTCATCACACCATGTCACGTTGGCCATGAGGCATACGCCCCCGCCCCTCTTCTTACCAGAAAGATGTTTGTTTCTGTCAGCGCGATGCGTGGAGAAACCCGTTGGCTGCACCGCTTCGGATAGAGTCTCTCCAGTGAGCCATGTTTCAGTGAAGCAAAGGACTTTACAGTCTCTGATGTCCCTCTGGAATGCTACCCTTGCTCGGATTTCATCAACCTTGTTGTCAAGAGACTGGACATTGGCAAGAAGAATGCTAGGGAGTGGTGCACGGTGTGCCCGTCTCCGGAGTCTGACCGCCTCGTTTCCCTCTCTTTCGGAGTCGTTTTTTTGGGTCGCTGCATAGGATCCACTCCGTTGTCCTGTTTGTAAGGCAGAACACAGGATCCGCTTCGCAAAAAACATATTCTTGGTCGTACTGATGGTGAGTTGACGCTGATCTTATATTCAGTAGTTCTTCTCGACTGTATGTAATGAAACCTAAGATGACCTGGGGTACTAATGTAAGAAATAACACGTAAAAAAACAAAAAACTGCATAGTTTCCTAGGAACGCGAAGCGAGGCGGCCATCTCTGTCGGCGCCAGGCACGTCCATTCATGGATGACATTCTGCCTTCCTCAGGCACACCCACACACGGTGGAAAACCTTTTCCAGACTCAGAATGTAGTCCTGAATTCACAGCACTGGTATCCCTCAATGCACACACACACACACACACACACACACATACTGAGGTCAACCCTGGGAGGCTCGGTCTGAGAAAAGAACCCTGGTCGCTTAGTGCTGGGAGGATGGATCTGAGAAAAGAACCCTGGTCGCACAGTGCTGGGAGGCTCGGTCTGAGAAAAGAACCCTGGTCGCTTAGTGCTGGGAGGATGGATCTGAGAAAAGAACCCTGGTCGCACAGCGCTGGGAGGCTGGGTCTGAGAAAATAACCTTGGTCGCACAGAGCTGGAACGCTGGGTCTGAGAAAAGAACCCTGGTCGCACAGCGCTGGGAGGCTGGGTCTGAGAAAAGAACCTTGGTCGCACAGTGCTGGAAAGCTGGGTCTGAGAAAAGAACCCTGGTCGCACAGCGCTGGGAGGCTGGGTCTGAGAAAAGAACCCTGGTCGTTCAGCGCTGGGAGGCTGGGTCTGAGAAGAGAACCCTGGTCGCTCAGCGCTGGGAGGCTGGGTCTGAGAAAAGAACCCTGGTCGCTCAGCGCTGGGAGGCTGGGTCTGAGAAAAGAACCCTGGTCGCACAGCGCTGGGAGGCTGGGTCTGAGAAAAGAACCCTGGTCGCACAGCGCTGGGAGGCTGGGTCTGAGAAAAGAACCTTGGTCGCACAGTGCTGGAAAGCTGGGTCTGAGAAAAGAACCCTGGTCGCACAGCGCTGGGAGGCTGGGTCTGAGAAAAGAACCCTGGTCGCTCAGCGCTGGGAGGCTGGGTCTGAGAAAAAGAACCCTGGTCGCTCAGCGCTGGGAGGCTGGGTCTGAGAAAAGAACCCTGGTCGCTCAGCGCTGGGAGGCTGGGTCTGAGAAAAGAACCCTGGTCGCACAGCGCTGGGAGGCTGGGTCTGAGAAAAGAACCCTGGTCGCACAGCGCTTAGAGGCTGGGTCTGAGAAAATAACCCTGGTCGCACAGCGCTGGGAGGCTGGGTCTGAGAAAAGAACCCTGGTCGCTCAGCGCTGGGAGGCTGGGTCTGAGAAAAGAACCCTGGTCGCTCAGCGCTGGGAGGCTGGGTCTGAGAAAAGAACCCTGGTCGCTCAGCGCTGGGAGGCTGGGTCTGAGAAAAGAACCCTGGTCGCACAGCGCTGGGAGGCTGGGTCTGAGAAAAGAACCCTGGTCGCACAGCGCTGGGAGGCTGGGTCTGAGAAAAGAACCCTGGTCGCACAGCGCTGGGAGGCTGGGTCTGAGAAAAGAACCCTGGTCGCTCAGCGCTGGGAGGCTGGGTCTGAGAAAATAACCCTGGTCGCTCAGCGCTGGGAGGCTGGGTCTGAGAAAAGAACCCTGGTCGCTCAGCGCTGGGAGGCTGGGTCTGAGAAAAAACCCTGGTTGCTCAGCGCTGGGAGGCTGGGTCTGAGAAAAGAACCCTGGTCGCTCAGCGCTGGGAGGCTGGGTCTGAGAAAATAACCCTGGTCGCTCAGCGCTGGGAGGCTGGGTCTGAGAGTGAAACATTGTCACTTATACCAGAGACAAAAAACAGCAACTTCTCCAGAAAAGACCTCCATATTTCATGAGCACTTCTCCTCCACTTTAGAATTACACACGGAACCCATTCTGGACACATTTATCGCAGCTTAAACCCCACATAGAGGGTCAGTGCTCCCACTGAGCAGGAGGGG